>NC_045733.1:27841506-27844712 GCF_008692095.1 Etheostoma spectabile | reverse complement strand
TTGTCCCGTTTTTGTTTTAAAAAAAAAAAGTTAAAAACTGGACATATGTGAGGTGCCTTTTGTCGCAACTGTTTCCTGAACTGATGAGTAAAATGTTTACTAGCCATAAACTGACCAATCCTGGTTTATACAGTCTTGCCTAGTTGTATTTTTATTATTTGTGTGCATGGAATCTGGTTTTCTCCATGGATTCTTCCTCTGCCCAGGATAACTTTGAATTAACCCAAGGTGTTTGTATCTTTCAGTACAACAAATTCAAGTGCCGCATTCTGAATGAGAAAGTCAGCACCCCCACTACTACAGTCTACAGGTACGTGGCTTATAGAAAGAAGAAGAATTATTAACTGGATCTTTTTATTTTTTCACGAAGATGTGCAAGTTATTTTTGGGTCGTTGTGAAACTAACTGTACTGAACTGTAATTTATGAATCCTGGTTAGATGTGGGCCCTTGATTGACTTGTGCAGAGGTCCCCATGTGAGACATACAGGCAAGATCAAGGCCATGAAGATCTACAAGGTTTGTGGAAGTCCAAAATCCACAATCCCCAAACCTATGAATGCTGTTCTCAGTTTTTTTTTTTCATTCAAATATTGGCATCTTTCAACTTAGTTTGTCTAACAATTTAACATATAATTTCCCAGTTTCTAGCTCCTTTTTTAAAGTCTGTTATTTTGTGCTAACGTTTCAAAATGTAAATATTTCTCTTTTCTATCGCTATCATCAGAACTCTTCAACCTACTGGGAGGGCCGCGCTGACATGGAGACGTTACAGAGGATCTATGGGATATCCTTCCCAGACTCAAAGATGCTGAAGGAGTGGGAACGTTTTCAGGAGGAGGCCAAGAATCGAGACCATCGCAAGATTGGCAAAGTGAGTCACTGTAGGCAGTCAAGTTCAGGCCCACCCAGCTGGCTGTGGCTTAAAATTGCAGACGGAAATCCAGTTCAAAGTGAATTTGAGTTTTTCCTCATGAGAGTCTGTTTGTGGTTTTATGGATGTGGTGGAACCCTGAAACAAACCTGGAGCACGGTTTCCAGGCAAAAATCAACTGTAAAGATGCATGCAACAATATACAAACAAAATACAACATTACGCAGAGGTCAGGAATGGTCAAATTGTTGCTTACGCTGTCACCCAGGGATCAAATTTTGGTGCTCTTTGGACATGGTGTGTTTTGCATTAAATCATCATTGCTGCTTTATGCCAGCTGAGGGCGCTGTGTTTCCTCTCACACATTAGGGAGCACTGTGAGTCATCTGAGCACCCCAGCTGGTTTCCCAGTCTCAGAGAAACGGAGGACAGCACCTTAATCAGCACTGATAACAACACAGATCCGTATTACACCCCAGAGTCAAGATGTTGCTGTAGAAGCCAGTTGGAGGGAGGTGACAAAAGTAACAGGTCGTTTTAAAGATGGTGCCTTGTGAAAATATTTCTAAGCTGACTTTTATCATTTGCATACTGCGTCATGAAAGCCCGTTTTAAACATTGTGGAATGCTACCTAATGGCGTTGAAGTAAAATCGGGTGCTTCAGCAGTGATCTGCGCCTGAGTCTCTCACATTGATTTTTATAAAGTTGATCAAACATGTACCTCGCCAGTTTTGACATATGTACAGAGGAAATAAAAGCCCTAATGTGTGGCTATAAAACCTATCTCCAGAGGGGTGTTTTATAAAGCAAGATTACTGTTAAAGCATGCTTATTTGTTTGGAGAAATTCTGTTTCATAGCCATAACTACAGTGTAAAGATGCGAAGAGGTGAGAGCTGTTATAAAGTCATGTACAAGGAGACCATTTGTATTGATGATGTTAATATAAATACGGTTTAGGTTATCTTCCGTGAGGACATTACTTTGGACTTTAAGACTCTGTATCTTGGAAATATACCTCAAAGTTGGCAGAAAGGGCACAAACTCTTAACGCATGTATTGCTAGTGACCAGTAAAAAGGCTATTAAGTAAGAAGAAGTTCACCCCATGTAGGAGGAGTCCTGCAGCGACCCGGGTTCGAATCCAACCTGTGGACCTTTGCTGTGTGTCATCCACCGTCTCTTTCCCCTTTTCCTGTCTATCCACTTTCACTAATAAAGGGAAAGACCCAAAAAAAATAATGTTAAAGAAATAGCCACTACCAGATTGTCCAACAATTACTTCAAAGAGAGACGTTGTAACAGAAATCTACAGAATGGAGCAGATTACCGCTCATGTTAACTGAAGAAAAGAAACATTTTTTTTTGAGCACTGGTAAAGGTGGTATAACTGTCTCAAATAAATGGCCTGAATATTCCTTTACTTTATTGAAAATTATTTCTTCCTGTTTTATTTTGTTACTATGGTGTTATTTTTGTTGGTTCATTTGTATGTTTGTTTATCCCATCTTTTAATTTTTATACTTATAATATATATATATATTTTTTTTAACAGGTGTATATGAGATTCTGAACAATAATAAAATAAAAATGAGTACAGTTTACCATCACAGGATAGTTACGGAAATCCTAGGACCTGCAGACACTTTTTACACTAATGTGGATAAGATAAGAGCTGTTTGTCCTGCTTTCCAGCTACTGTATCTGCAGATAATACAAATATGTGTACTCATTAAAAAGTCTTCTTTGTCTGCTTCATAGGATCAGGAGCTGTTCTTCTTCCATGATCTCAGCCCCGGCAGTTGTTTCTTCATGCCACGGGGAGCCTACATCTACAATACACTCACCGAGTTCATCAGGGTAGGAGCGGGGACCAAACGCAGATCCCTTCCTCTTTTTATTTAAAGTTAATTTGTCAAGTTTCATTCCAAACTACGAAGGCCTTCAGATAAAGACATATTTCTTTTGAAGAGTTTTGGTTTAACATCCAAAAAGATTGAAGTAAAATCCATTAGAATATATTATCATATCATTACTAGGGCTGTCAAAATAACGGGTTCATTTCGATTAATTAAGCTGAGAAAAAATAACGCCAATCTAGCCACCGTTCGATTATGAAATGAAGAAGGGAGATGAGAACGTGCTGCCTGCATAATTGGTTGGAACATTTACTTATAAAAATCTCCTTCTTCCTGAAGCACTTTTGAATTGATTTCCTCATCCTGCTCTGCCTTTGAGAAATTAAAAGTTCAGATGGGCAGATCTGTAATTTGGCCCCTTATGAGGTCTTGTCTTGCCCACCTCTTCCTCAAAAGCTACAGACTCAGAAATGG
>NC_045733.1:27832851-27841496 GCF_008692095.1 Etheostoma spectabile | reverse complement strand
GAAAGCTCATAGTGGGACTGGCTCTAGTAGCTGTAATTCTGGACCAAGGCGGAATTTTGGGAAATAGACTTCAGATATGATATTAGGGGAACACTAAGGTCTTTATAAAAGCATCCAAAGAGCACCATGTCACAGGACCATATAACATGCAGCCCACTAACTCTTAACTTTTGCGAAACATGCAATCACCAAAGAGCTGCAAGATAAGCTGTGACTGCAATAGTGACCTGAATATTTTAGTTTTGCTCAATCAGTTTAAATGGTTCCCCGAGTGCCAAAAAAGCTCTGGCCAGTCCTGATTGCTGTAAAAAGTCTGAATAATGGCGTGAGTTTTTACCGTCGAGCATCACATATGTGACCAAAACTGTTTCAAATTTGATTCTTTAAAGATTTTCAAATTGTGGTCACAGTGAGCTTGTCAGCAGCAAATCAGTCTTCTGGTAACTGTTCTTGTTTAGTTTAAAGATACGTCTATAGTGACACGACTATTCATTTACGGGATTGCTCTGGTACCGTCGGATGATCTGCCGCATGTCCCTGATTTTTAGACGGATGTCACTTCACTTTCCCCTTTCTTTGTGTTGGCATTTTAAACTCCGGGGGGTTTATGAGAACTATGGTTAACCGCTCCTCAGATCTCTGCAGGATAGCTAGACTCCAATCTGACTAAAACAACTTTTGAACAAGCACGTTCCACCAAAACAAAGAACCGTTATCACGTGATTGGTTAAAAGAAGTTCCAATAAACCAGAGGCCGTTCTTCTCCTATCTCGGAATGCAGTGTGGACTAGCCAGACCTTGCTCCGCAGCGCTTTGCAGAAGGAGGAAGTCTGGCAATGCAAGACTAGTTTAAAGACTAACTACTAGTGTGTGGAAAGCCACCAAATTGCCACATTTCAGTTAAGAGCAGAATGCAGTCTTGTCCAAACTTTAGTGTGACTGTAAGGGAACTTGTCTCTGTGACATATCTGCAAAGATGTGTTGACATCTTGAAAACTTTCACAGCACACACCAACACACCGGACCAAGCCAAGGAGACCTCACATACATTGCACAGAAATGTGTAAGATCATTAACACGTCTCGAGCACGCATGGATGATATTTATAAGTTCCTTCCTGTTTCATATTCACATTTTCATGGTTGAAATCTTCCCAGTAACAGTTTTCTACTGTTGACTGCTAAACAACTCAACTGGACATAAAAATGTTTTTCTTAAGCAAAACAAATGGATAAGTAGCACCCACAGGATCTGATTTCCATGGAAGTAGCTCAAGAGTTGTGCCAGAAGTCATGATTCAGCTCAGCTCCAAAACAACAAAATACCTGTGCAATCCAACTGGCGAGTGGATCTTGTTTATGTAGTTTTGTTGTTTTTCTAGGATGAGTACTGGAGAAGAGGCTTTCAGGAAGTAGCCTCCCCCAACATTTATAACAGCAAACTGTGGGAGACATCTGGCCACTGGCAACACTACAGCGAAAACATGTTCTCCTTCCCTGTGGAAGACGACATCTTTGCACTCAAGCCCATGAACTGCCCCGGACACTGGTCTGTTTACTACTGCTGTAAATCCAACTGTACATACAGTATTTAAAGTGTGTCGCAGTCATTTGATTTCTGGCTCCCCTGGTTGTCCTGTAGTCTGATGTTCAGCCACAGGCCTCGCTCGTGGAGGGAGCTTCCTCTGAGGCTGGCAGATTTCGGGGTACTCCACAGAAATGAGCTGTCAGGAACACTAACTGGGCTGACCCGAGTGCGCCGTTTCCAGCAGGATGACGCTCACATTTTCTGCACCATGGATCAGGTGACAACATCTGGATTTGTTAGCATTTTTCAAGGGTTGTTTTACAAGCGGGGCAGTTTTTAGGTCTTTGAACATGTAAAAAGCAGTTTTAGAAAATTTAGTAATAACTTATGAGTTTTTCCTAAATTTTGAATCCTTCTTTTTTTATCTCTACAGATCGAGTCCGAGATGAAGGGCTGTCTCGACTTCCTCCGCTGTGTTTACGATGTGTTCGGATTCTCCTTCCAGCTTTACCTCTCCACTCGTCCAGAGAAGTATCTGGGGGACATCGCCGTGTGGAACCAGGCTGAAAAGGTAAACTGGGTCATCCATCGCAGTGATGATTTATGGGAGGAAATGAAATCTAGGTACCAGACGAACTTTGGCTGACACTCAACATAAGATCTGACTTTGTCTTCCAGGTATGAGACCCTGCATTAGTGGCACACTAAAAAATGCTGGGACTTTACTGCGGCTTAGTTTTTAGCAAGTACATTATCATGTTGACCCCAAATAAGTTGCAGTTTGATCATCATATAAAGCCTCATTTGGACATTGTTACAGCAAAACAACTAGAAATCCAGTGGAATAGGAATCCTTTTTTTATTTATTTTTCTTTGGACAGAACTAAGAAATGCATTGCCTTTTTGTTCAATACGTTTGAGTTTTTATGAAATGGTTAAATTATAATGTATTCACTGTCCAGCACTCTCCAGCATGTCAAGATATTACTAAATGTGTTAAGATGTTGCTTCCTGTGACAAAGCAAGATTCCTTCAGGAGTAGTTCAAGAAACATTCTTGAAATGATGTGTTGTTTTATTCCTCTGTCCCTCTGAAGTGGATTTATTTGCACATAGTAAACACTTTTTCTAAACATTAGTGCTTCACTGTCTACCTCGGCAGCAGCCTAAATGTTGAAAGAATTCATAAACATAAACTTTACACGGCTTATTAAAAATTAGACGTTGCCCACAATTCCAATGGGCAGCCTCCGCCAAAAAAGCCAGTAATTTTAAAATTTGTGCGTGTGTGCGTGTGGCCTTTTAAATACAACTCAATTACATTTCCATATTTATAGTTTATGGTCCTGCTGAGGAGCAAAACTAAGAGCAAAGTGATGTAATTGATGTATAGAGATGAAATTAGATGTATTAGAATTTGATATTAAAGCTCTCGATCTCAATCTCTCAAACTTGGAGACCAAAGCTGTTGTTGCTGCATGTAGTACGTCTGTCAGCACCGAGACTGTAAGCCAGCTTGGAAAGCTAACTACATTTTTCGATTGTTTACTGCAAAGACGTTACTTCATAGTTTTTTAAGCTTTGACATCAAAATCACTTAATGTCTTTTGGCATTTTTCAGATACTTGGCCTAATGCTCTCTTGTCTGTTTGAAGACAGCTATAAAGTATTGTCTGACTTTGACAAAGCCATTGGCTCTGCAACATATAGTCTTACTTTTGTGTTTTTTTTCCCTCGCAGCCTAATAATAAAAATTATAATAATAATATTGTAATCTTTGAATACAAAAAAAGCTCATAGGTCTTGCTCTTTAAGACCTGACGTCTCACTTCATGTCTAAACAGGTTAAAATTAGGGTAATAGGCAGAGTAATAACTTTCTGAGAAATAAGAGGCTTCAGCACCGCAGGGGAAAAGGCAGTGCAAGATATTCCGCCCTGCGCCACTTTGAGCCTGCAATAAAGTGCCTTTTTTATTTTTTTTTATTACAGAAACGTTTAACTAACAATGATTAGTTGTTGGCAGTATTAGCATCCCGGAGATGTATTCCAACTGGGTGGGCGAATAATAGGTAAAATGGTGAGGCTCCAGGAGTAGTATCAGATCTGTGAGTCATTGTGAAGTTCCTTGAATTTCTGTAGGTGTTTTAATGAAAAACACTGCTCCTTTGTTTGACTCATTTTCTCTCATAAATGTTGCACAGTTGTAAATTACATAATGAAGGGCATCCCCTATAATGTAAATGCAGAATGGCATTAGGCAGTGCAAACTGAACTGTATGTTCTGTATTTAATCTTGTACTGCAGTTTGACTTGGCCTTCTTCACAGTAATTGCTTTTATTTAGATCCAGTGTGTATGTTAATGTATGTCCTATGTTTGACAGCAATTGGAGAACAGCCTGAATGAGTTTGGGGAGCCATGGAAACTCAACCCTGGAGACGGTGCTTTTTATGGACCTAAGGTCAGAACATTTGATATTCCCTGCCTAGCGCAAGATAATTAAATTTTTTATTTATTTATTTTTTAATTTGTGTAAAGTCCTGTGCTACTATCTGCGCCGCTACAGATTGACATTAAGATCAAAGACGCAATTGGACGTTACCACCAGTGTGCAACCATTCAGCTGGACTTCCAGCTGCCTATTCGCTTCAACCTGACATTTGTGGGGTGAGTCACCTAATCACAACATCGAGACACTGCTGAGGCTGTGTGCTTTACTGAACCTTGGGCTATATATGTTTCGCACATTTCACAAGAACCTGTAATATTCTCTCTGATGCAATGTTTTACAGGAAGGATGGTGACGACAAAGCCCGACCAGTCATCATCCACCGTGCCATCTTGGGCTCAGTGGAGAGGATGATTGCCATTCTCACAGAGAACTATGCAGGCAAATGGTTAGGTGCTTTCTGGTTGCTTTTGCATTTAAGAGCTTCAATTAAAATAAAACAATTTATTAACTAAAAATAAAAAACACTCCATGATGCCCACTGCTTTGATCAGTACATACTCAGTAATGTTTCAATCATTATTCTAGATATTTTGTGTTGCAATACAATTTTTAGGGTAGTCATAGGTAACATGCCATGTTAACTACCATATATGCTCTGTATTGTTAGTAACATTTTAACCACAATGTCTTGTCTAGTAGTTCCTTTTTGTCAGGGAGAAATGTAAGTGCTAAAGTTGTTACACCAGTATATCTCTGTGAAGATAGTTTCATTACAGTCTGTCCTTCCTTCCAACAGGCCTCTGTGGCTCTCTCCACGTCAGGTGATGTTAGTGCCTGTCAACCCCTCCTGTGAAGATTTTGCCAAGAGGGTATGTCTTCCCCATCTTGACCATGTTTAAATCATATGAGTGCAGACAATAATTATCTGTGGCATTCAGATTTGTATTATTAAAACCATAAATGTTTTGTTTTTTTCTCCCCACACAGGTGTGTAAGCAGTTTACAGAAGCTGGTTTCATGGCAGATGCTGACCTAGACTCCAGCTGTCTTCTAAACAAGAAAATCCGCAACGCTCAGTTGGCCCAATATAACTTTATTCTTGGTGAGAAAATGTACTACCCTATGTGCAGTTGGGAGCACTGACTTACTTCTGATTCCTGAACAATTTCACCCCATTTTGCTGCTCTCAGGATTGCCGGCTACAATCACTTCAAAAGTACATTTAATTTGTTACGTCCACTGCGTGCAGTACCCCCTCAGTGTAGGCGGGACAATTTCATATGGAAGTGTAGTGTGCTGTGGGCTGCCATTTGTACTCCTGTGCTTTATTTTGTGTGGTTTCACAAAAAATAGGCTTAATACGTTTTATTAAATCCCTTCAAATTATTCACTACATATGTTATGAGTCTGGACAGACATGGATGTAAACTGCAACTTGACTGGTCGGGAGAGGCATGTAATTCTAGTTTAAAATCTGGTTTGAGTGAATAGTCACTACTGGTGATAGTTTGGCTGTTTAAAAATGGCAGGTTTGTTTACCAAAAGTACCATTTACAACTTTTGCTAACCTAACAAAAATGTGGAATATATTTTTCATCCTATATGCTTTTTAAAAGTTTTAGTAAAGTTACATTATTGTTGCATCAGAAGCACTGCAGACTTTTGCAGTTCCAACTATAGATGTTTTTTTGTTTTTTTTTAAAGCGTTCAAAAACTCAAAACACAAATAAAATGTTTTCAAAAATGATCAACAGAAAGAATATATTATTTGTATTAAATAGGCTAAAACATGAAAACTGCTATGGTCCTTTTAGTCTCTGGGGCTGTTGGTACTCAAAATTGGAATAACAATGAGTCCAAATAAACATACTTTATTATTTGACTATAAAGTAAGTGGATGTCCAAGCTGGCTAAGCACCCACCGTTGTTGCTGTATTTGTTTGTGGTGTGACTTGGCCCATGTCAAGCTGTTGTGTCTTATTGTGTCTTGGCAGTGGTCGGAGAGAAGGAGAAGATGACTAACGGCGTCAATGTGCGCACGAGGGACAACAAAGTCCATGGAGAACTGTCAGTGGCCGAGGTGCTGGCTCGCCTGACCCTGCTCAAACAATGCCGCTGTCCAAACGCGGAGGAGGAGTTCTGATCAAGACCAAGAACTGCCACAGTCAGATGAGCAGAACAGAGACAAGTGATGGCACACGCAAAGATGGTACAGTGAAAGTGTAGTACATAGAGCAGAAATCCAACAGATGAACTAACAAGCTGATATTCTGTAAGTAAACGATGAATAGGACTACAAAACAAATGTGACATGCCCACTGTTCATGTGTGAAGGGTGGAAACGGACAAGTATGTGTACTTAGTGTGGGTATTAAATTGTCAAGTGTGAGTCCATCTGAAGGGAAGTTACTTTTATGATTTAATTAAACAAGGGGCTTGAAGGATATGTGAATTTGGCACTGATTTTTCACAAAGGTATGTCTCTGTGGGGAACCTCAGAAATAAAATAAATCTATTGAATGTGTTTTTGTTTGTTTTTTAACTCTCACAACAGAAATGAAGGTTTTTACAGTAATGGCAAGTCATGATAAACGGCAGTATGATTATTTTGTAGAGTACAAACCAATCAAGGTTGACACATTCTTGGATGGCTGCGTGTCTCTACCTGTAATGACAGATCCTATCACTATCAGGAACCTAGTGTATGTCAGACAGGGAAATGTAGGCCACTTCTCACATACTTCCTGTTTCCCTACAAATGTGCTCCTGGTGCTTGTGCAAGGACAGTGTTAGTGTCGTCTACATAATTCACAACATGTAAACAGCAAAGTAAATGTGACATCATTATAGGAACATTTTAAATGGTTGAGTGAATAGTAATTAAAAAAGTAAAAAACAAAACAAAGCTGTGAATAGATCACAGGGTTTTGCAGGTGGAGCGCAGGAAGTTCTGCTGCGTTTACCATCATGGGAAAGTGGAATACAAACTCTTTTCCATATCTTTTGGTCTTCTCATTACTGTACAATCACAATTAATTAGATTTCTGTAAAGATTTTGAATTTTTTTTTTTATGGGCTGAAAGGTCTATAAAATTCAATTTGCGACGTGCTTAAATCTAATCCGTAGGACACATGTGGTAGGAGTGTAACAAACTGTTTATGAGCAATTAGTGTCAGGCAGCCAAAGACCGTTTGGTTTAAGCTTTTGGTTTTCATGCCATCTTCACGTCTTTAGTTAGATGATCAAACAACCAAAGGAAAAAAAGACATATGACATATTTAAAAAAAATCATACACGTATTGTAAAAATTAACTTCAAGGTTGCTGACAATAGGGTTTTTTCCTACATGACCTAAATGTAGCTTTGTCTCTCTCTGCTGCAACAATGGCTACTATCTGTCAGATATGGAGACCGGACCGGGGACGGTGCTTCAAAACCTCCGGAATTGTTATCGTTTTGTTTATGGACCTGGTCTTACAGTGTGTTAATGGTATGTCTATGTTACAGATTTCAACCAGCTTGTCTTGCGTGTATTGTTAGCTTACATTTGTCGTTGTCGTAATAGCGTTCTCCTTCCTAGCATCCTCCTTCCTAGCATTAACGTTAACTAGCTAGCTTAAGCTCACTAGCTAGCTGGGCAGCTATGAAAACATTTGATACAGTGAGTAACTTAGAGCTTATTGAACAGTTGTTTGTCTTATACAACAGACATTTTAGTTAATTACATAAGTTGGTATTATTATTATTATTTTTTAAGTGTCCCTAACATTAGCCAGTTAACGTTACTGTTGAGCATTAACGATAGCTAGCAAGCTTAGCTTAACGTTAACGCTAACTTAGACGTTTTTATTATAACAAAAGTCTTCACTATTAATTACTAGCACGTGTACTGGACATTTTAATCAATATTTAACCATGCGTTGTTGGCGTCTCTGTCTTGTAACCTTAGCTAGCTACCCTAATGCGGCAAACAGTGGTGGTCATTAGGACTCTTAAAGCTGTAACGTAGCTAATTTTAAAGGTTTTCGCTTAAATTAATGTCTGTTAAGTCTGCAAACGTATGACTTTAGAATCTCAGAATATGCACGTTTTTTTCTTGTAGTTAAATGTATGACTTTAAAGGAGAATTCCGGCCAATTTTTAACGCTATGTTCATCTTGATCGCTAAAAATATGCAAGTACTTTCGATTGAAAAAATCCCGACCTGAATCGGTGCAAGCAATACTAGTTAGCTGCCACTACGTGTAAAAGCTTTCACTGAGCTAACACGATTAGTTAACGGGACACGTTTTAGAGTGCCTTTGTGCCACTTAACAGACACACAATGCCATGAATATGTCTGTACAACGTAACATCAAGATGATTTTAATAAACCTACCCTGTCTTGATTTTGCCGGTGGGTAGCTTGCTTGTCTGGTTAATAATAATAATAATAAATTATTCTTTATTAGTCCCACAAGGAAAAATTACAATTTACACTGTGTTGTTATCACACCCAGGCCTGAATTACACACACATGTTCAGTACCTATACATGCACTAATGGAGAGATCTCAGAGAGAAAGGCACCCCGAGCAGATAGATTGATAGATAGATAGATATTGATCCCCAAAAAAATGGGAAATTACGGTGTTACAGCAGCACACGTACATTAGTCACACAACACA
>NC_045733.1:27832640-27832841 GCF_008692095.1 Etheostoma spectabile | reverse complement strand
AATATAAATGAGATACTAGGAAAAAATATACATACATACAGTATACATGAAATAATGTTGAAATAAAATATAAGAATAAATGTTTAAATATATACAGGATGGGAAAACAAAATGTGCAACTGCTTTAAATAATATGCTAAAGGTATGCTAAAATGTAAATGAACCAGTTGTGCAGGTTGCCCTTAGTGCAGTATTGTGGTG
>NC_045733.1:27819181-27832630 GCF_008692095.1 Etheostoma spectabile | reverse complement strand
AAAGTCTCATCTAGCACCCAGTGATGACAAGGTAAAGAGTTTTATTGCCTGTGGTAGGAATGATTTCCTGTAGCAGTTGAGGGTTCAGCAGTGCCCAGAAGGTGAACTGGCACCTCGAGCTACCAGTCCAGACCACCACACTGTAGTCCGTATGTGCACTTAAACCAGTGACCCTCTGGTTCCCAACCCAACTCCCTACGAACTGAGCTACTGCTAGCTGCTAGAGCTAGCTGTCTGTTATAATGGAAAAAGAACATAAATAAACTACTTTAATGTAGATTTTCTTTAGAGCTTTATTATGTGGTATTGGATCAGAACATAAAATCCAGTACTTCTCAATACTGATATCAGCGTTTTAGGCAGTATGTAACTATAGCTTTCACATTGCCATACTCAATGATATTTTATAAAAACAAAGGCTCACAATGGGTGTTGTTCGGCACGACGCAATGCTGTGATATAATACCAACACACCACGGCCTATTGTGAGCTATTGTTTAGGTATTTTCACAATCAGCACATATATTGTTCATAAACATGGCTACCTGGTTGCTTGTCAGGGTACCTGAGCTCTCCTCATGTTGGCCAGGAGCCTCCCTACACCAGAGATGCCCAGCATGGACCTGTCATCACCAGCCCAGTGGTCCCTGCTGCAGCCTCTGGTAAGCACATCAGTTATTAGTAACATTAATTAACATTAATCATATTCCCTGTAACCTGGAACTAGAGTTTCTTTTACAAACACATTAATTGCATATTGTTTCATATTTGAACATAGAAGCATTTTCCTACAAGAGGTGTGCTACAAAATAGCAAGGAATTCCTCATGTATAGCCTAGGACTATTAGTGTGTGTGTGTGTGTGTGTGTGTGTGTGTGTGTGTGTATAAATATATAGATATATCTGATTTTGTAACTTCTGTAATGTAACAGTTATCTTTCGGAATACTCAATTTATCTATGTTATAACGTACAAACAAGACCAGAGAAACAACAGCTTAGTCAGGTAGGATTTATCAGCTTTCAAATGCCTTTTCATATTTTAGGTTTTCCACCTTATAAAATATTCTTTCTTACCCTGTTCACATCAAAGGTAATATTGCTCACGTGTTATCTAGGCCTTGAAGAGTTAATTTCTTTTCAACAGAGCAATAACAATTTTCCTCTTTCTTTTGCTGGCCAGCAGAGAGCCTTAATGGAGCAATCAGGAATGAATGGCCTTGCTCAAGGCTTGTTTGTTGGTCTTTTTGTGGAGGGCATTGTTAGTCATTTACCTCTACAGCCTTATTTTCTTTATTTGGCAAGATATTTAGAGGGATGCGGTTACAAGTTTATTCCCAGACCTAGTCATAAAACTAACTTTCATCAAACTTTGTCACTTGAGGTTGATTATTCTGGCTAGAAATTAAAAGAAAAACCTCCTTTAACTTAATGTTTTCCACTCTGCAGTGTCTCCCACAGATGAAGAGAGCTACACTTCCAGGTGTCCTAGTGGGGGTTTGTGTAGTCGCCTGCCAGCTGATTGCATGCACTGCAATTACCAACACAACTGCACCTACCGGAAACCAGCTTCCTTCACTTGTAAACCCAAAAAAGGAGTTCACTGTATTGTGAGTAGCAGTTCATGTTGTGATAGATCTATTCTGCATAAAGGTAGAGGACGGTTCTGTCATGTTTAGCTCTTTGATAAAAGGGGAAATGAAAAATGGCCTATACTGTCACGTTGTGCTTGTAGCATTTGTGTCAGATATGAAACTGGAAGTGATCTAAATGTTGCAAAGAAAAGAAAGTGACAAAACAGCGTTCTGAGTAGCCACAGTTATTAAAAATCTGTGGAGTCTGCGGCCATCTCTGTCCTTCTCTCTACTGACAATTGTGCTACTATACTGAATAACATTTGCAATTTGTGGGTCCGGTTGCGTTTGTGTGGTTGATTATTGATGCGGTCCGGCTTACACAAGGCCGGCATGCTATGTGAAAGCACGCACTGGGGCAGCATTATGCCGCCTTTGCTAACCTTTTGTATAATCTCTGTGCAAAAGGGGCTAGTGATTTGCGTTAATTTTGTAATAGATGTGTTTTGATTACCTGTTTCTTTGTATTTGTAGGGAGAGTCGGGACAGCAGCAAACCAACTTCTCCCTCTCCATCACCTGTCAGTTCTGCTGGCAGCTGGACCCGTCTCAGTACCGCTGCTCAAACTCTACCAACTGTATGACGGTTTCCTGCCCGCGCAAGCGCTACAACGCCACCTGTGACGTGTTAGACCATGTACATTGTTTAGGTATGATAAAAGCACTGCAGTAAAGCTTGCTCGGTTTCTTTACCTTCAGTGGGATAACTGTGTCTCAGTCAGTCACTGTGGACCAGAGAAAGTGAGGGTTTACAGATTTTCTCACCTAGTTAAAATTTACAAAATGACCCTTTTTCCTAAAACAATAATGTGACATTTTTTAAGTGTCCTATGCAGGGTTAGACTCTGTTATAATTAATGTGATAAATATTACTATTTTCAGTCCTTAGGACAGGAGGGCTTTTGCTAATTGCAGTCCTAAGGTCTTCCAGGTGTAAATTGCGGTGGAGCAGTTCTGTGAGGTAGAAAGGAGCCTGGTTTTGGAGGGCTTTGTGGGTGAGGAGGAGGACTTTAAACTGAATCTTTTGGGAAACGGAGCCAGAGGAGGTTCTGAAGGATGGGAGTGATGTGGGCATGGGAACGGGTGTAGGTGAGGAGGCAGGCAGCAGAGTTTTGGATGTATTACTTATTGTATTCAAATATTTAGTGCATTGTAAAAAAACAATGTCAAATGTTTTAAAATTCTTTCTACATATATTGTAAATTTGCTGATGGAAATGTGTTTTCAGTCATTAGTTTTCCTGAATTATTCTTGTAGTTTCTTTATTTGTCTGGGAAATGTTTTGAGCATCAGGTCCACTGTCTGTGTTCACTGAATGTCTTTTTCTTCTGTAGGTAAAAGACGTTTCCAGAAACGTTTATTTTGTAACTGGACAGGCGGATACAAATGGTCAACGGCATTAGCACTGAGGTAAACCTGCCACTAGTATCACACAAGTTATAAGCAGCTTAGATGCTGGAAACATCCTTCAAAAAATGTATTTGAATCAGGATGTGTGATCTAATAGCATTTTGACTCTGTTCTGCATTTTCTCTTGTGTCTTTCTGTAGCATCACGCTTGGTGGTTTTGGGGCTGATCGGTTTTATCTGGGCCAGTGGAGAGAGGGCCTGGGCAAACTGTTCAGCTTTGGAGGCCTGGGCATTTGGACTCTGATAGATGTTCTTCTGATAGGGGTGGGTTATGTGGGACCTGCTGACGGTTCTCTTTACATCTGAAGCAAAGCTCCGGAGACGTGGCGGGATGGTTGGTGCCCTCTTTCCCTTCACACCGCTTCACTCTTGAAGATGGAAGATCTGAGATGCTGTGTTCTTGGAACGAATGCCTGCCCAATCTTGCGTCCTCATCCCATCTGTTGACAGGCAGGAAGTGTTTTCGTCACTACACCAACGATGACTCTACCCACACAACCATCAGATCAATCCTAATCACTCTGCGTCTGTCTCCTGTTGAGATTCTGCAGATGGATCTGTGCAGGGGGGGTAGGGACCTAGTCATGTCTATCTGGTTGATTTGACTTAACTGGTGGTTAGGCTCTGTCATGCTGATCTATAGGGAGGTTTGGTTTCCTGTGGAGCAGTGCTTTCACAGACATCCTGCCACCTTGGAGCCCTGTGTTGCTCCTTCCTTATTGCACAGCTGTTTATAGTGACACCAGACACAATAGACGAGCTGGAAAGTAGTAGTTAAGTCCTGAAAGAAAGCATGGTGCAGAAAGGAATTTGATCTAGTATTTTGATTCACAGTTGGTCTTGTGAATGCGTTCAACGGTTATTTTACACATTCTTTTTTTTCCACTACATTGAGTCGAGGCACAACTGTAAGAATAATGCCTTAAGAGCGAGATAAATAATACCATTGCTTAAATCAAATGTTGAAATCTTGTTGATAAAGTCCACGTTATAAAACTAAATGCAAAAGAACTATTGCATCTTCAACCAGCAACTGGAACCGGTCGAGAACCGGAAAGAAGGGCAGAGGCATGAACTCTTAATTTATGTCATCACTTACTGCAACATGTAGTCAGATTTGTTTTTTGGAAACAGAGATAATAATCTCTAACAGTGTATGTTTGTCATAATTGATATTGAAACACTTTGAATGTGTTGCACTAGAAACTTGTGGTTTCCCTGTGTTGGAGATATTGGAGATATACCGTGCATTCAGCTGGTATTTTTCAAATGGGCTCCCCCTTCACTTCATGTGAATATGTTTCAGTGTCAGATAATTTGAATGTTTCCAACAGTGTAAATTACATTTTTTTTAAGTTATGCAAATAAAATTGTGGAATATTATATGTTGTTATTGAATTGTACTTCATGTTTTCAGTGGATATACAAGAACCACAGCATAACATTTTCATTGACTCGTTTAATGGGGCTACAGTGCACAATTTGGCCAGGTTTTTGCAAAAAGAGAACTGGAATTTGAAGACATAAGAAAGGGTGGTGAGACGACGCACAATTTTGACTTGCAATTTTTTTTTGAAAAGCCACATACTGAAAGCTAAGACATTTCAATTCAAAAATTCAGATTAGCGGCATTTAAATGACTATCTTGTGTTCATTTGCAATAGGGAAGCAACATTTTTTCCTTAGTTACACAATCATCCTGGACGAAACTGTGTTTTTTTCTGACTTGCTTAATACTTTAATAAGAGGTCAGCCTCAACTCAATATTGGACTTGAGCAGGACAAGGGGCCCTCAGGCTGGGCCGTCTATTTGAATGTCGTTCCTCTCACAGCCTCTGATTGGAATCCTCTATTATTAGCTGAAGTCATTTTCACAGATGTCTGTGCTTTTCCTCACATTAAACACAGAGTTGTGCCAGAAGCCTGTGTTACCCACAGGCATATGACAGAAGGAAGGGGGGTCAGGAGTGTGACCTAGTGGCTGAGGAACACTCCCTAAACTGTTTAAGGGCTTTTAAGCAAGGCGCCGTATTGACAGAGGCAGGGGTTAAACATTAACAGAGTGACAGGCAGTTAGTGAATCTGTTTTGTCAAGTTTTTACATAACTATTTCATTCAACAAATCCTGTAGATATCTCTGTCCTCAGGTTACATAATGTTAGGGGGAAAAAAAGCCCTTTCCTTTTTAGTAAGTTCTTGGTGTTTGTGTTGACTTTTCCGATTGGCTGCTTTGCCGAGACTGTTGTAAATTTACTCCACCCTTATTCTAGTTCCTCAAATTTGTCACCACCCACTCACAGCCACTACAGCTCCCTCCCACAGACTGATGCAAGTGTGTGTCATATTCTTTTGAGTTGAAACATGAAATTCTCAGCTATATTCTGCAAGAAGAAAATTGTTCTTTACCTTTTGGAAACCTGTAGTTTTAATATTGAGAAAATGCTCCCTATGAGTTTCTGGCCTCAACATGACATCAGCTGTCTGACTCATACTGTGTGGTTATGTGTATTCTATTACCTCTGGGTATAGCATTTAAATCATACATCATTATTGTATGGTACATGCATTTTAAACTGATAAGAAATAATAATATGATGGACTACTTCAGTATAACAAAGCTGAATGTACAAAGACACAAAATCAACTAACTTTTACATACCGCGCTCAAACAGAGCTGGACGATCTTTGGAGTAAATGGCATGCATTAAATATTATATATTCATACATCAATGGCCACTGCCCAACTACAAATAATGGCCGGAGCGGCATTTCGTTTTTCTATTATCCCTCTTTATATTCCAATTTGACTAATGGTAATTATATAGAACTTGGTCTTATGAGAATAATAATTTAATTTTGTGGTACTTATCCCAAACAGTAATTATTTTTCACACTAGAATGAACATTTATTGGGAGTTGAGCCAAAATGTTGTTTGTCAAAAGCAGACAAAGTCACGACTTCCTGATTTTGAATTGCTAATCATGTAAAAAGGAAAACAAAAAAATGTATTCATCCCGCACTTACGCAATACCACTTAGTCCCATTGCAGCTCTGGTGGATGTTGGAGCTTCGGTCCTGACCCTCCGCATCCAGCGCTGCCTAACAGTGTGTGTCCTCCCATTAAATTCACTCCCACACGAGATAATATCTTGAACAAAAAGTGCGTAAACAGAACGCTGCTGGATCCACTTGAATTCAAAAATCTAATAACTCTGCGAGCATCCAACTGTCATGATAGAAATAGTGCCTGTAAATGTATTCACCACCCTTGGGCATTTTTGTTTTGGAACACATGGTCTCACATGGAGGTTTTTTTGTGGACTAATCAGCAGAGAGGCCCATTTAATGACAAAGTCCAAACAGAGCTCCACAATATGATCTAAATTAAAATAATTAATTGCATATGCGCTCACGCCCTTTGCTATGACATGCAAATCATCACAATTGCAGCAATGTTTTTAAAAGGCATATTATGTTTGAGTGGAGGTCACCTGTGTGTAATCAAGACATGACATGCTATTTTAAGATCAATACACCTGTATTTAAAAAGTTCAACAGCTGGTTAGTCAATTTCAGGGCAAAAAAAAAGAACAAAGAAACACGTTTGTGAAAATGCTATTGGAAAATACCAACCTGGGGAAGGATATCAGAAACATGGCTTGACTAAATATCCTCAAAAGCTATCCTAAAAAACTAAATGTTTGTGTGAGAAGCGCATCAGTGAGCAGCTACCGAGAGGTCTATGGACACTGAAAAAGTCGCAGGGTTCTGGTTCACATCTGGGGGTCCTCTGCAAAAAGGGGAATCATTTATTTTCACTATAATTCCACCTGTAAGTATTACAATGATAGAATGTATGACCATTTTGGGCATGGGTTTTTAAACACTTTCAGTAATAAAACGTGTAAAAGCAAAAATCCTGAGGATGAAATCTAATGAAATGGGGGTCTGTGGTCTAATTTAGCAGTTCTTTTATTTTATAAGGGGGTATTTTAGGCCTTTATTACATAGGACAGCTGAGGAGGGGAGAGAAGCTAAATGGCATGCGACAAAGGGCCATAGGTCAGAATTGAAACTAGGTCTGAGACGCTGTATATGGGGGCGCATGCTCATCCCGCTGAGATACCCAGGTGCCCTGATCAGGGCTTCTTGATGTGAAAAACTTTGGGAACCACTGCCCTAGAAGGCTTATGAAAGGAAAAGGTTAATCTGAACACAACAAAATATACCTTCCTGCAGGACAACCACAAACATGAAGCCAAAGCAAGACAGGAACTTTCTGTATTCAAAACAATTCTGTCCAATTCAGAATCCAAACCGCTGTCCAATCACAAATTGAAAATTGCAGTTCAGTCCCCATGCAATGTGACAGCGCTTGGACAATGGATGAATGGGGACGTCCACAGATGTGCCTACCTATCCACGCCAAGCTGCAATTGCTGTCAAAAGGTGATTCTACTACATATTGACTGGAGGTGGTAAATACAACAACCTGTTTGTTATATATTCAATCTGGATCATTTGTAAATAGGACTTCGGTTGATCGGTGTCCAAAAAGCCAAATTAAATCCATTCTCAACATTATATAACTAAGACATGAAAAGTCAAAAAGGATAGTGAGGGTCTTGGCAGTGCAAATTCAAAGATACAGGCAAATGGGAAAATTACTTGTGCAACTGATCTGCTCCAACGTTTAGTCAGTGTGGTTTGTGGATGGATGATACATCTTATAATCTCTTATCCTCCCATCTGTGCAAGTAGGCCAATTCTGCTTGCCAAGTGTCAAACCCCTTCTGCAGTCTTGGCACAGCAACAATATCTCACGTAACTGTTTCTTGCATATTGAAATAGAAATTAGGATTACATCATGAACCACCTCAAACATGTGCCACAAAACAAAAGAGAAAGTCATGCTAATTGCAATTGTAGTGATTTATTTGTACAACAGAAATCACACTGTACAAATACCCCAGCTCGAACATGAGCATTTTTTTTTCCTGCCCGACCTGAACATCCCTCAAACCTCACTGTGAGCTTAGACTGATGGAAACAGATGCTGAGAAACAAATAAAAATGAAGCTAAAACAATAAATAAAGCAGCTACCTGTCAAACTAATTAACATTTACAGGGAGAGAAGAGCACCTTCCCAACTAAGTGCCAAAGCATACTGAAAATAAAAAAAAGGCTAAATAAAAACTAAAAAAAAAGTATCATTTCCAGATTTTAACTGTCCAACCTTTATGGCAGTGGAGCAATTATGGCCTCAGTTTAAATAGCATGTAAAAAAAAAAAAAGAAACTCACAGTAGACAAACACAGAAAAAGGCATATGGTGATATTTCTATCAAGTCCATGTGCCTATGCCATTTACACGACTTAGACATTTATACATCATCCACATACAATGTGAGCTTTTACACAATACAGAGGACACTTTAATAATAAAAAAAAATACATAAAGTGGAATTCCCTCTCCAACCCATGTAGAAAAAGTTTAGACAGCAATGGAGGTGACATGGTCCATTTCAAAGCATCAATTAATATTCACTCAAATTTCCATTAGTAAATCACCAATGGTAACTCATGGTAACCCAAAACGTATAAAAATATAACAAAAGACTCAAAACTGATGCACTCAACAAAAATATATCTACGCAGTCTCAAATGTGGGGTGGGGACTGGGCGACACGGCCAAGAACAGCCCAAATTTCCAAGCGATCATTTTTTTCCCTGGGGGATAAGGAGTGCCTAAGAATGCTCCACTTATCAAGTCTGAGTAGCTGCACTCTTTCCCCTCTCAGCGACCGAGACACAGTGAAAGCCGCGGGTTCCGTCAGGACCCCTTGGCAGCCTCATTACACCTAGCGGCAGGCCATCGGCGTTCTGGATCTTTCTACCCAGCATCGGGCTGCCCACGGGACTGCTCTCCTGAGACGCCACCTGCTTGCGCCGCTGAACCCACGGGCTCCCTGAAGGGGTGAGGCTGCTGTCTGAGGAGTAGTCTGCCCAGCGACGCCCAGCCTCAGGGCTCAGTCTGCCCTCGCTGGCTAAGGGAGACTTGTGGGAATGCGGAGATTTGCGCTGAGGACAGGGGCTGGCACGGGGGCTAGACCAGGGACTGTTACGCGGGGACATAGCAGGACTGAGGTGATTGTTCTGGATGTTGATGCCTGCAGTGGTGGGGCTGAGCTTGTTGCAGGACTGGGACTTCCTGGCCAGCCTAGGGGACGTAGGGTTGCTCTCAGTGTCTGAGGAGCTGCAGGCCGAGTCGTCCCCGTGGTACTGAAGCTCTCGCACTCTGCTGTTGAGGGAGCGACTTTTGCGCATCCCACCTTCTTCGCGCGGCCGTTCTTTCGGTACCTTCTTCTTGGGCGGCTTGGTGCCAATCAGGACTACTTTCAACCCAAGCGACCCGGCCCCTCCATCCTCACTCCCCACAGCGTCATTGGCTTTAACAGCTGCCTCCACCTCCTCAAACTCCACAATCGCGCACTCCTCAGTGCCCAGCTGGGTGTAGCGGCCGCTCAGCCTCTTCAGGTCAGCCGGCAGGTCCTTCCCTGGCTTTAGGACTCTTACAGAGGCGATGGCGCCGTATGTTCCAAACTCCTTCAGCAACAGTTTCATCAGCTGCTCCTGATGAGTGGTTCCTCCCTCACTGACTCCATTATCTTTAGTGAGAGCTGCCAGCTCTGGCCAGCTCTGCAAATCACTTAACAGGAGCATGCGGCTAGGCAACGACTCACTGGCAAAGACTGGCACTGCAGATTTGCGCCGCACTTTTCGCCCCTCATCGTTCAGCTCAAGTATCTTTGAGTGTCTCAGAGCATAGGCAGTTGTTCTCCAGTCACGAGTCAAGTGTTTCACCTGCAAAGAGACAATGCCTGCGTTACATGGTTGGGATGCCAAGTTTAACGAGGGCCATCTCATAACAATTACTTAATACATTGATCCATAGTACTGCTTATCAGAGTTATTAAGCTTTAGTAAAAATTGGTTAAACAATAACTTAAGCCTGTCAGCAAGGTCGATCAGTAGTGTGTACTGCCTTCCTTCCAGTCATATTTCCTGAATCAAACCTCCTGGCTTCACTGCATTACCCAATTCACTGTATAATTTGCTCAGGTTTAAAATTCATCACCTCAGTCTCACTAATCTCATATGCGAATCCTTGTTTATATTATAAATGAGCATGGGGACTCATCACTTGCGTCATAAACAAATTAAAAACAAATCCGCACGCATAGGCCTAATGTTGCACCAGCTGTTGTGAATCAATGTGAGAATCTAATTGCATCTCCAACAGTTAGTCACGTTGACACTAGAAACACCAGTCATTGCTATTCAAATTCACACGAGCCTATACGTCACTAGAAATTAAAAATAGAAAAAGCATTACCCAGGTTCCCATTTTAACTTTCTTAGCCTCGCTTTACCTTAATTTGTACATTTTGGCAGTGTGGTTCTGGCTCACATATGGCAAGTCTTTGCCAAAAGGCATGGTCACCATACATACTAAATACTTATCAAGTATGTAGAATGTGGCTTAACATTTTGAGTTGACTATCAACTCAATAAAACGCTATCAACATTATCAGCTCAAGGATATTGACAGTTTAGATTTCTATAAGTTGGGTTGCATGAGGTACTAAACCATAGTCTGTGTGTCACTACAGTAGATGGCAGTCGGCACGCCCCCAGTTTGGAGAAGCAGGCAGCAGTACCAGCACGGAAGATAAGCAACGTACTGCTGTGGATGGGGGAAGCAACTAAGAAAACAAAAAAGCCTACAGTTTATACAAAATATTTTCACCACTTTACCTTGGCATCAAACGGCCCATTCCCACAGGTAATGGAAGCGGTTATACTGCCTACATCTATGCGTTTTTTAAAGCCACCAGGCTATAAAACAAAAAACTTGTACAGTTGCTGGTCTACCGCTGATTGGTTAGTTTGTCATTAAGCGACATTAGTGAATCCAAACTAACCCTTTAAAAACACCAAAGTGAACTCTACAGCTCATGTGGATGGAGCCCCGGGGAAGACTTGAGACTTGGCACAGCATTGCTGAGTCCTTAAGGTCAATGCTGTAGCCTTTTTTGTTAGGGTGTGCGATTGGTCCCTTGTCTTGGGTAGGTGGGTCTGTTAGTTTCTGCACGCGTTTTGTCTCCCTCCATTTTTGTGACACTCTTATGTCCCAGTGTGTTTGTAACAGTTTGTGAATATTATGTTTCCTATATTACGTTTTCTGAATATTGACAGCTTTAGTTCCCCAATGGAAAGGGCTTTCTGATGGCAAGGTAAAGCGGTGGAAATATTAAAATATAACATTCACTATTGACTTCACCAACTATGGATAAGTACCTCCTATAACCCCATTTGAAAAAAAGTATCTCTTACGATCCCTTTGACATAAAAGCACATGAGTCACCTTTGTGCTAGTACTATAGCATGTGGTATGTACACTATGCTTTAGCCAACAATCCTTATCAGGACAAGTAATTCCAAGTATTTCCTACTGCATTTTTTTGTTCCAAAGTGCTTTGCAGCCACGGTTACCTTTTTGAACGAAGTGAGCAACTTGACGCTGACAAACCCCAGTTTGTTGCGTCGGACATGTTTGAGCAGAAAGGCATCGTGTTCCAGGTTCTCATCCGACAGGTAGTACTCAATCTGAGCAACTAACTTTTGGATGAGCTCGGAATCTGGGGGCTGCCAGCTCTCCTCCTCCAACTCCCCTCCACTGGTCCCGGCACCGCTGTGTGTGGGAAGACAACATGCATCACGGTCAGCAGAGAATCTTCTCTGGTACATCATTGAAACAGAATGCTTCATATTCTAAACTCTTCATGTCTCTGCAACTGTTACACATTTCACTTTCATTAATAAATTAAGCCAGAGGCTTATGAATTGTTGCCAGTAATGCATCCACATTCCGCCATTTCCCTGCAGTTGAGAAACTGAGTCTTCAGCCATAGTCACCAGGCCTCAGTGCCAGACCTCGACACCTGTGCCCCACCAATCCTGAAACTGCCAAGACCTCGCCATCTGAAGGGCGCAGAGCCACAGGCTCTCCCACCCACACAGAATATGGTAGCTCACCAAATTAACTTCACACAGTTAATAACTGGTACCAAAACTGCATAGCTGAGGCCTCTAGGAACAATTTGATTTCACTCTGATTGCCTGAATGTAACTCAAGCACCACAGTCAGGTAGCCTTGCAGATTAAGGGCGAGGGTCTGAATGAAATTTTGTGGATGACTCATCACCTCCTCCCCTCCTTTTCCTTCCACGCACACCCTCTAGTCAACATCTTTCTAGCCAGCTAACCGCACAGCTGGCACAAGCCCACTTCTTCCGCAAGACTTCAGCTTAAAGAAAACCACAAGCTGAGTTTTTAGACAAGAAAACTCACTGTCAACACATGAGAATTTAAATATGTTCACTAAAGTTAATTCAGCAGAAATTTAAGGAAAACTGGATATATCTTGTTTTATAACAGGTTGTGAATTAAGTTCACTTTCAAGTCACTTTTAAGTCGTGCATTGAAATCTCTGGAGAAATTTTGCAGGAATATTAGATTTAACAGCCTACAAACAGTGGACAATCTAAAAAAATAAAAATTACCACAAAGCACCGGTCTGTACAAATGTGACAACAGCTCTTTATGCCAGAGAGTCATTAAGGTGTGACCCACAGACGAAGTGAAAGGCTTTGTTTGGACTGAGCAATTTATTTTCCCCATTTGCCTTTTTGTCACTGACTCATTTGCGCACAGAGTCCGCGTAGGGAACATATAGGCCAGGGGATAAAAATAGCAGGCCATGACGCAGGGGAATTAGATTAAAGTGAAGGTGCCATCCTTTATCTCTCAGGTGTCTGGCTGTACCGCACTAGTGCTGCCTACAGGTGGTTGAACATTTCCCCACCACGCCACCCGGGAGATAATAACCCACAAGTAGTGTGTGAGGATTTAGGCTGCAACTCCCAATTGCGAGAATCTATTGTGTTCCACGCACATTGTGATGTAGTTCACCATCTTTTGTTGTCACTGTCAAACACCTGTGGGCGTTATAGACCCAATAGTTCCAGTTACGCAGCATATTTCTACAGGTTTTTTTTCAGTGAAAAAAAATCTCAACTGTACCCACGCTGCATGTGCTGGGAGCCCACCCACTGAAGTTAGAGGCAAATCCAACACAGAACTCAGCTACCTGTGGTGCTGCACCAACCTCGACATCAGGAACACGTTTCATTCACTCTCCAACCTTACTGAACCATGTCTGCAGGGGAATCCACTTAAGTCACAATTACGGACAAAACTAATTTTATAAAATGTATGAAAAGTCTGTCAATGCCAGGGAAACCGTTTGTTTACCAGATGTGTGTGTGTGTGTGTGTGTGTGT
>NC_045733.1:27815201-27819171 GCF_008692095.1 Etheostoma spectabile | reverse complement strand
GTGTGTGTGTGTGTGTGTGTGTGTCTGTCATTTATATGGGGTGCCGTTTGTAAAGAGACTCACGCTGAAAATAACATTGTCACACTTAGCTTCAAACAATGTTTAAAAAACTAAACATTTGAGATAGTTTGTATTCGTTACGGCACACTATGAACACACTGACCTCCTCAAGCTTTTATTTTGGTACTTTGGTGAATTTGCATATTAGTTAAATATTTAGTTTCACTCAAAAACATCAATTCAACACTTAGATTTACAGTGGATATAAAAGTCTACGCACTCCTGTTAAAATGCCAGGTTTCTGTTATGTACAAAAAAAAAATTATACTGAGAAATCATGTCAGAACTTTTCCACCTTTGTGACCTTTAACGTGAACAATTCAATTGAAAAACAAAAATCTTTGAGGGGGAAAAATAAAAACTTACAACAACCTGGTTGGATAAGTGTGCACACCCTTAAACTAAGTTTGTTGAAGCACCTTTTGATTTTATTACAGCACTCTATAGAGAGGTAGAAGTCTATTAGTATTGCCTATCTTGACGAGGCAATATTTGCCCAGCCTTTTCAAAAGGGCTCAAAACCTGTCATATTGCGACGACATCTGTCCACAGCCCTCTTAAGATTCCCCCCCAGATGTTCAATTGGATTCAGGTCTGGGCCATTCCAAAACGTTAATCTTTTGTTGAAGCCATGCTTTTTTGGATATGTGTGGATGTGTGCTTTGGGTCATTGTCATGCTGAAAGATGAACTTCCTCTTCATCGTCCTAACGGAAGCATAATTCCCTCCACCCTGACTAAGGCCCCGGTTCCAGATGAAGAAAAACAGCTGGAAAGCATGATGCTGACACCACCATGTTTCACTGTGGGTATGGTGTTTTTTGGGTGACGTGCAGTGTTCTTTTTGCACCAAACTCCAAATCTTTTGGAATTATGGCCAAAAAGTTTAACTTCGGTTTCAGACCATAACACATTTTCCCCACATGCTTTTAGGAGATTTAGTTTGTTTTTGCAAACTTCCGCCATGATTTGACGGTTTTCTTTGTAAGAAAAGGCTTCCGTCTTGCCACCCAACCCCAAAGCCCATTCATATTAAGAATATGGAGATTGTCACACAGCCAGTGCCAGAAATTCCAAATTCCAATTTCAAAACCAGAAATTCCTGCAGCTCCCGTAATGTTGCTGTAGGCCTCTTGGAAGCCTCCCTGACCAGTTTTCTTATCAATTTTGGAGGGACGTCCAGTTCTTGGTAATGTCTCTATTGTGCCATATTTTCTCCACTTGATGACTGCCTTCACTGTGTTCCATGGTATATTTAATGCTTTGAAAATTATTTTGTACCCTTCTCCTAAATGATACCTTTCAACAATGATATCCCGCTAATGGTTTGGAAGCTCTCTGCGGACCATGACTTTTTCTCTGACACGCAACTAAGAAAAGGTCAGGAAAAATCCTACTAGAACTGAACTTTATTTGTGATTAATCAGAGTCACTTTAAATGATGGCAGGTGTATGACTACTTCTATTTAACAGGAGTTTGAATGTGACTTGTTTATTCTGAACAAATCCACATCCCCAGTTATGAGAGGGTGTGCACTTCTACAACTAGGTTAGGGTAAGGTTTTTATTTTTCAACCTCTAAGATTTCAATTTGTTTTTCCATTGAACTGTTCACCTGTAAAGTCTAAAAGGTTCTGACATGATTTCTGTCAGTTACATCACAAAAATCTGGCATTTTAACAGGGTGTCTAGACCTTTCATATCCACTGTAGATTTCACATTTAAATTGAACATTTAGCATTTAGATTTAATATTTAGATTTTAGATTTAACATTTAATATTTGGATTTGACCATTTAAAAATATCCAAGTTTACAAATATTGTAAATGTGCAAAAAAGTGACCCTCAAATTCATACCAGTTTTTTTTAAACAGTTTGAAGATAATTGTGACAATTTTTAGCGTGAGCCACTTTTCAAACGTCACCCCATAAATATAGGCCAATTGACTTAAATCAAAACTTAAAAACAACTGTTGTAACCCCACAGACATCACTGACTAATACAATTGACTTAGAGTAGCAAAAAACTCCAACCTTGATTTGTCATGTCTTCCGAATTCGTCCTCGCTACAGCTGCCTCCGAGGAAGTCAATATTATTGGAGGACAGTTCCTCGGGCTCCTCGTCCTCCGCCGCTTGGATGGCCACGGTTATCGTCACCGTCCCCATCTCCTGAGTGTGCTGATCCACGGTGATTACCTCATCGATGCCGTGCTCCACTGACGCATCGAAGACGTACTCCGCTGGGTTCGGGTTGGGGCTCCCCACGGACCCGCTCATGTTCCTGGAACAAGTCAAGGTGCCCCCCCCTGCTCCCTTACCTTCCATAGTTGTAGCAGTAGCAGCAGCAGCACCGCCGCCTCCCTGGAAGCTTTTAATCTCGCTTGGCTCGAAGGCACAGACAGGATACGGGGCGCGTAAAGCTGTTCGACGCTTCTCCGGGCACCTGTGATGGCGGAGAAAGACCCAAGGGGCTCCGAAGACGCGCTCCACGGCTCGCCAAAGACCCCCGATCCAGATCCGACCCGAGAAAGGGCCCTGAGGAGCAGAGGGGCTTGTAGCAGCCAGCGAGACGCAGCCTGGACCTGGTGAGACCGAGGGACTGGAGCCTCCTTGGGCTTCTGCTGCTGCTGCTGCTGCTGCTGCTAGTGCTGTTACTTCCTCATATGTAAGAGGCTTTCTGCTTTTGAAACGTGCTCTGGGATTGGGCCGTGGCAGCGTCTCTTCGCACTCATTCCCAACCCACAAGCAAAAACTGACACAAAGCCAAGAGCGAGGCAAGAGGAAGGAGAGGCAGCGCATGAAGGCGTTCACCAAGGCGTGCATGTTCCTCTCTCTTTTTCACACACAGATTGTGTTCAGACAGACAGTGTTGTCTTTTGATGTGAAGACACGAACGCCCGTTTACGTGGCCCTAAGTACGCGAGCGAGTTCACGTGTTTCTCTCTAATTGGGGAATGGCCGTGTCAAGGACGACCCTTTGTCTAACGCCGCTAATTGGATAATAGGCTCTCAGCCACTGGTGCACGCTAAAGGCATGGTGTGTGTGTGCCTGAAGGAAAGAAAACACAATAACTTAGCATTTATGGAAATATTTGAAATCAGTGATTTGCAAAATGAAACCATTAAACGCCCGCATTTTAAAAACAGTAGGCTAATGACCGCTCCCCCCCTTACCATACAATAAATTACAAAATCAATAAAGTTTTTTGTGATCAAATTGTTTATTTTTATATTTAGAAATGATAAACAGTTACAAACAATGCCATAAAGTTTTAACAAAAATACATTCCATTTATTTTTATATTTATATTCATTAAACGGTTCTATCAATTTTTCTGTTGCGTTATCCTCCCACGACAATGGTCTACATTCTGTTTCAAAGCCTTCTTTAAAGGTTCAGACACTCATATCTTTTTTTTTTTTTTTACAAAACAAATTGTCAAAATGTAAGTGGCTGGGTAAGTGACCCCCAACACAATCCCAGAGACAGTAAGGAAATGGTCATTAGATATGACCAAATATTAGTATTATCATCATCTTAGAGATCCACGAGGACCTCCAAAAGTAGGCGTGGGGGAGTTCCAGAGTCCATTTCCAGGATCACTGGTTTCAATAACGGTGATTTGGAGCACAAAAGCATATGTAGGTGTTCTGTGAGAGCATCATTATTACAGTCGTCTAAATGTGTCTCTGTGTGCTGTGCCTCAAGTCCATTTCCGTGGCTTGTTGTTGGCCTCCATCCCGACAGCCCTGTAAATCACCCACACCGATGTTGTTGGCTGTTGACTGCCCTGCATGAAATATCTTTACTCCTCCCCACTGGCAAGCCGCGCTCACAGCTGGTGGGCAGTCTGACTCATTCTCTGCACCACATGCCATACAGTGCTCCAGTTTGTGTACAATGCAACA
>NC_045733.1:27813201-27815191 GCF_008692095.1 Etheostoma spectabile | reverse complement strand
GGAGAGAGACAGAGATTGAAAATGCGTATGAGAAAGAGGGAGGAAGGGCTGAGGAAAAGATTGTCAACAAATAATCGGAGCCATTTAGTTTCTGATTGAGGATTTATATCCCCAGAAGAAGCGACAGAGGATCACTTTAACAGTTTTCAATTCAAACAAACACATTTTCTAGAATATTTTCTTATTCTGCCTTGTTTAATTACATTTACACCAGTTTCTAGAAAATTCCTGTACCAACATAATTAAGATTAAAACGGTTGTGAAACTGTGAGAGCTGTCCAGGAAGTGATGCCAGGATGGCATTGTTAATAAGCACCTGTAGGTTGGGTTGCAGATAACTTCCTCTTTTCAGGCATGGTCGTCCCAATTTGACATAGATGGCCTCCTTTAGGCCTTTTTCAACCACAATGTGTACAAAACAATCCCCAAAAATGTGTATTGAAAGACGTGTCTGTTATTTTGTTCACCCATTCATGTACTATACAATAATGTATAATGTAATTCAGCAGCACCCCAAACTACAGCCTCCAGAGTTCAATCAACCTCTCTACATGTTCTCGACCAAAACTAAATAAGACAAACTTCACAAAGACAGGAGGCATGACAGGGCTGGTGGATTGAAACTGTACTAATAATAAGCTGGATACTCGAAAATCTCTCTCCAGGCATTCTTGTTATTCGCACCTCAACGCTTGTTCATTTTTCATAATTACTGTTTTTCCACTTCCAATTGCATCACCGAACCCACAAGGAGAATCCCTCTTCGAATTGCCTCTGCTAAGTATTCTTCTTTAGAGGATGTTTCCTTTATCTTGTCCCTTATTTGCCTTTTAAGAGTTGTGTCACTTTGTATGTTGCCAGTAGGGCTTGGAACATTGTGTAGTTTATTTAAATAAACTGGACCGCTCTTAATTTATGAGACTGTGACGTGATCCTGTTGATACAACTCTGGTAACAGTCAGTGGAATTGAAGTCTCTTGGGTCTTGTTGGCTTTGACTGTGTTTGTCTATATCTAATGACCTAGAAGTCTGATAATCTTTATACAACTTACAGTATGTCTGACAAATGCACCCTCATTAAATTAATATATGTTAATCTGCTGGTAGTACTAAAAGTAAATTTGTTGTAATATCTCAAATGCTGAGACCAATAATGCCACATCATTCCCTGTTAACAACTATTTGGTCAATGTTTGGTCCACCACTTTGGTCCAGACTGAAATGTCTCACCAACTATTAGATGGATTGTCACAAAATTCCCAGTGGATGATTTTTTTGAATGCCTTTTAATCTACTGACTTTTCCTCTAAAACCACAACGAGGTTGACTTTAGGGGTTTGACTGAAATGTTTTTTACCACTATTGCATGGTTTGCCCAATGACCATCAGCCTTAGCTGTACTTTTAATGTGCTGTGTGTCATATTGCATAGTTTGACACATTTATTTGGAATATACACAATGTAAACACAATATAATAATACTGTGACAGGGACGGCTGTGGCTCAGTGGTAGAGTGGTTGCCTGCCAATTAGAAGGCTGGTGGTTCAATTCCTAGCCCTGCAGTCCCATGTTAAAGTGTCCTTGGGCAAGACACTGAATCCTGAGTTGCTCCCTATGCTTCTCATCGGAGTGTAAATGTGTGTAAGTGTTTATCTGATGAGTAGGTGGCACGTTGTACGGCGGCCACGGTGTATGAATGTGTGTGAATGGTTCCTGTACCATGTAAAAAGCACTACATAAGAACAGTGCATTTACATTTTATTGTTTAGTGCTAATAAGCAAATATTAGCATGCCATTAAGCCAAACTAAGATAGTGAACATAGTAAACATTATACCTGCTGAACAACAGTATGGTAATGGTAGCATTTAGTTCCAAGCCCATGCTGGGCTTAACCACAGCCTCACGTAGCCTAGACTCTTGTTTCTTACATGCAAAACATTCTTTCAAAGCTTGATATTATTGATGCAATGTGACATGGAAAATGGGG
>NC_045733.1:27810499-27813191 GCF_008692095.1 Etheostoma spectabile | reverse complement strand
GGGGGCTTGTCAACCAATCTGTGATCCCCTATCCTGCCTGTTTCTTAATTCAGTGTTTCAGATGTACCGCAAACGATGTGGGATGGTTGTGAAGCTGTGAGGAAATGTTTGCAAACCACCATCTCTTGCAGCCATCACAGCAAACAGAGGGGCACGGGAATTTGTAATGACCACAGATTTAAAATAAAGAGACATTTTGTGTTAAATTATGTGTACAGCAACAAAGTCTCTTAATTTCCCTTCTCTTTGTGCTACTAATAAATGATGTCCTCTGTAATTGTATCACACATCCATTGCTTATTAAACACATCATCAGGTTACTGGGGAAGTAGGTTGGTGTTGACAATGGAAGCACAACAATAGAACGGTACGAACACAATGAGTGTTACACTCAACCCAGGCTTGCAACCATCCGGGTTTCTCCTACTTTAGGACTCTTACACACAGGGTGTTGTATAAATAATGAACTGAAGCTTGAAATCATGAACCCAGAGATGGTAAGTCATCAATTTCTTTTCTCAGACTCTGCGTGGCACAAATCCTTTCAGTTGCTCTGTAAAACAAGTATAAAAATGCTTGATAAAGAGATTGACAGAAAAGCAGAGTGCTTTCTCCATCGTTCTCTTCTCTCTATCTCTCTCACACTCACTCACGCACACACACACACACACACACGCACACACACACACACACACACGCACACAATCACTGATGGTAGAAAACTGCAGATCTGTGTACATTGTGTGAAGTCACAGTCAGCTTGTGTCTTTATTTTATCACCTATTACTGTAATTCTGCTTTAATATTATTTTTTGGGAATATGTTTGCAACATTGGGTATTTCTGCATGTTCTATAATAAAAAAAGCAACAACCAACAGTCTATCACTTTTGTTGTGCTGTATAAATAAGACCGAATGTGTCCCTATATCCAGGTTTAAGAACGCATCTCGTCAATCTCATTTTCGCGGCATATATCCAAAGCTACATATGTTGATTCAGACATAACTGGAGTCTACATTGTACCTTTTTCAATATGACCTGTCATACAAACTGTGTATCATCCCCTCCCATAATATTTGTCAGCCTGTGCTTCATGAATAGATTTTGACAGGCAGTGTGTGGGATGTCCCTTTGATGAATCTGGACTTGTGTTCTCTGAGCAACCGCTCATTACTGCCAGAGTATGAAAAAGGCTGAAAATACACAGTACAATTTATTTTATCACATTTGGTGTTCTGTGGTGTTGCTGACTGAGATTAAATGGGCAGCACCATTGACTGTATTGTAAATAGAGCAAAGAAAGAGTATCAAAACTGTGGATGAAGACAGGGTCCGAATAAGTTAGAATTCACAGTAACATAGCAAAGCCTTTCCACTAGAACATGTTTGCATGCTTTAATGTTCAAAAAACACATTCAACAACACTTTCTCTCATTGTTTGTTGTGATCAAATGTTTTTTTTTATTTTAATTTTACAAATTAAGAAGAATCACAAATGAACCATGCACAGGCAACACACTGGAACATAAAAACGTGTCCCAGGGCCAAGACATACAGAGAGGAAAGACGAGAGGGGAGAAAACACAAAAAAATAACAGGATGAGTGACGTCCACCGCTTAAAAATAATACACGCAGAAACATTTTTCTCATACTTTTTGTCTTAATGTACCGGTATTCAACCAGTCTGAAATGCTCTGAATTCATAGGGTTTGCCACTTTAAGCCCTCCTCCTGAAAAAGCATGGTCTGCTCTGATTGGGTAGCGTGTCCGGGTCTTTTGCATCTGTGCTCTCAAGAGTCTCTGCACCTTTAATGCAACCAGGGAATGACTATAACAGTCTTACAATACATCCACGCTATAATGGCATTTAGCAGCACTTTTTACCCCACACCCGTATAGATGTCCTGACGGCTCATTTAAAGGCCCAGCTTCTGAATATGTGCATTTCTCTGTGGATTGAGCAGGTGTGATACTTTTAAGGTACTCATTTAACATCTCGACCTGCTTCTGAATAAAAAAAGTAATACAAATTTTACTTTTTACAATGTGAAACCTTTACCTCTTGGCCACTTTATGAATTATATATTTTCGTAAATACTTTTTTCTCACATTTTGACTTGTCAAACACAGATTTAACCATGAATGACTGCATTAGAATTAGTTACACCTGTGCTTTTGCTGCTGACAAGTCAAAATGACCAGTGAGAAGAATGTTCTTTTTCTTATCATGTCAGGTCATTCTTTCAATACCAATGCATGTAGTGCACAATTTACAACAATGGACAAACTGTAAAATAGGTAAAAGCATACTCTGAAAAGTATTGTCATATAATTCAACATCTACAACATAGTTTTTTTGGATTAACCTACAGTCAAATGCACCAAGAATCTCAGTCAGGGTAGATTTTGAGCTTGAACAGGAGGCTATTGGCGCTAATAAAGAATCAGCATATAACAAACGTAAGATATCTGAGAAATGCAAGTGACTCTGTCATGGTTTACTGACACACCTGGAACAGAGCCATCATTAGTGTAATAGCATTTACTCGTCGACCATTTGTCGGCCCCCTTCAACTTCACAACCGTCCTCTAGGTGGGGGTAGACAGACCTGTGGCCATATATATATGCTCAGTCATTCATCCACACACACACACACACACACACACACACACACACACACACACACACA
>NC_045733.1:27801875-27810481 GCF_008692095.1 Etheostoma spectabile | reverse complement strand
CACACACACACACACACACACACACACACACACACACACACACACACACACTCTTGCTACTATTCAAAAGAAAGAAACATGAAATCAATCCAAAGCTCAATTTGGCTCCTACAATTAGTGTTATTTCTTTCATCTGCGCCTTTTCCTGTAATGACAAAATGTTCACTTTGGGCGTTTTGTCAATGTTCTTGTGGTCATTATCTAAGCAATCTTTTTCCTCAGCATTTCATTGATTTTACCTGTAGTACAAAATAGAAAACCAAGTCAAAATATAATGTGTGCATTTGTAAGTACAAGTGATTGCTTGCTTTTTCAGGTGTTCTGTTTTAATTATGTTTACAATTAGAATGGAAAAGTGCACGCAATGCTATTATGTGTAATTTGCGTCTGTGCAAAGACAGTACTTTTTTTTTTGTCATACAGCTTACTTCATTGTTTTGTGGTATTAACCACTAGCTTTGCAGTTCTTTGTTTGTTTTGTTTTTCTATATATTTTTTGTGTGAAGGCACTGGCCTCTCCAGTTGCCTCTCTGTCAGCTCTGCAAAATGAATGCTGAATTGTCAGTTTTTCAAATATTAATAGTGCTTTATATGGTGACGTTGGAAGAGGATGGCACGGCTTTGAGTCCCTCATGGCAACTCTGCTAAAACACCAACATTTTGCTCATATGCCTAATATATGCCATATATCTAATTTTATTCCAAAACTCAAGTTCATCTGTGATCCCATGACTGCACCCACATTTAAAAGGAAAATGCCACTGCCCATAGCAGAGGCTAGTGTTTACTTACAGGCTATTTTGTGCTTGACAGGTGTAGCCTACTCTTGGTGGGCATGTGTGATTAGTTGATACCCCTGACCTGTTTCTTTGAGAAGTACTATCTTTAGTGTGATGTAAAATAAAAACAAAAAACATAAGGCTTAATGAACACGGCCAGCTTAATCCGACAAGGGGCCCGGCCCTAGTGTTAATATGAGCTGTGCCCCTACTAACCCCGGTTCTCTCTGTACATTATGCAAGCACTACTAACAGGCCATACAGCAGAACATTTGACAGATTAGCAGGGCTGCCAACTTTTCCCAAAACCTTGGAGTGAGATTTGGGGGGGCCAACCCATATTTTGCCGCATACAAAACAATTTCATTGGGTCTTTATCCTTCAGGGTTTAAATTGCCATTTGTTATATGTCTGGGGGGATGGGGCTCTCCCTAGGGGGGTCTGGGGGTATGCCCCCCCAGGAAAAAAAATTGAAAAATAAACCATTAAATGGCACTTTCTGGAGAGTTTTTTGTAAAAAAAAATGGAGAAATCAAGTCTTACATGATATGTGCAAAACTGTAGGGTTAAGAGCCTTTGCATTGTTTGTATCAACGGTTTTAGAGCATTTAGCATTACATTATTTACATTATAACTTCTTATGATATAAGAACTGACCCAGCAATGTGCCAAACATAATGAACCACATGAAGAGACAGTAGCATATGTCAGCAACAGCTGAAAGATTTGGGTCTGTGGGGAACAGGTCCAGGGGTCCCTGTGGGGACCAGGGACCCAAGTTAAATTAATGTTGAGGGATCAACTAAGACCACTGAATTCTAAAGAATAAGAAACATTGAGTTACATAGATTCTAATCCTTTACCTTTGTGCCAAGGTTCAGTAATGTCTGGCCCTCGTCCTCTGTGCCCCACTTACTGTATTACTTTTTGGGAAAATAAAGACTTTTTTTCATTTAAAAAACATCAATTAATTATTTACAGTTACATTTAGAGATGCCCGGGTTAAGAAGCACATAGTGGCCCAACGTTGCAGTATATTATATATAGTATAGATATTTTTTATATATTAGTTATAGCTCAGATGTGTTTCACAGATTTTTGCTCATGTTTACAACTTTGCACATTCAAATATAACTCCTCTCATCTCTGTTGTCCGAGATTTGAGAGTTGTATATAGTCTGCTGTGCATGCCATTTCCCCGCTGATATGGTAATATCTCACTCAGACCGTCGCACAGACACCGAAGCCATTTGGGTCTCTTCTCTGACAAAGTTTAGAGGAGGCTGTACGCTGCTCTTCTCGGAGTCTACGCACGGATGCAACGCGTCACACGCCCACAGCAGAGCGGGTCCACCAGCCCGCTGCTCACCTCTATGTTACAGAGAGTGGACACGAAGCGACGGACGGGTCTGTGATGCTCAGAGCTCATACCTGAGCCGGGGAACGCCCCTGGGATGGCTCGTGAAAAAAAATGTTCTCAGTATGCGACAATCGAAACTTCCACAGACAGGGAGCGCTCTTGAACCCCCCACAGTCTCTGAAAGCCCAATAGTCGATCACGAGCGGCTCAACAGCTAATCTATGGATAAACTCATCTTTCAGAAATTAGACCAACCGGGTTGACACTTCAGCGTGAGAATCGGGTGTGTGCGTGTGCGCTTGTAAACATTCAAATGCGTGTGTCTCACGGCCAATGCGTGAGAGTTGGCAGCCCTGGATTAGAGAACAAGAAAACGACCAGTGCTCTTGTTAGAGAGGCTATTACCTGCTGCGCATTGCTGTGTGTCATATTGCATATTTTGACACATTTATTTGGAATATACACAATGTAAACCCAATATAATAATACTGTGACACAGGTTTCTTCAAGGCAACGTTGCAATATTAGGTAATAATGGAAGCATACCAAACATTAGCTAACTTAAGAAACTATTATTTCAGGACTAGTTTCCCTGCGGAGTGTTCTTTCGTGACACGGGAAGTGAGTGTAACCGAGCAACAACGTCGTTGCCATGGCAGCACTGCTTGTCTCCGAGGAAGTTTGTTGTGCCTGTTAAGCTAGCTAGCTAACGTTACAGATGAATATCGGTTTTTGGAACAACAAACCCTAGCTCCAGAAATTTATTACTATAGCAAATAAGTTTACTTATTTCTTTCAGATATTTATGAAGGCAGTACTGCTTCTGAAAGTGAACTTGTTTACATGGTTGGCCTGACTTGTTGACTTTAGCAGACGTTTGCTAGGGTTATGGAACTAACTGAGAGCAAAACGATGCGATCTCAGAAACACAACAGTGTCAACGATAGATGGGTGTGTCTCACCCCCATGGTAAATACCACTTTAATTAGACTTTTACCATTTGCTCACAGTTTAATGCTTTACAGGCTAACCATTAAAAGTGTATCAGCTTGCTTGAAGTTACTAGCCTAACTAGCGTTAGCTAATGTTTGATGCTAATGTTTGAAGCTAAGGGGTAGCCTAGCCGTGCTTTAAAACACTTGTGTCTGGGGTCTATGTGTTTCAAGCCATACACGTTATCTATTACTAAATTATTTTTGCAGGTCAACAGCTGCAAATTGCACCTTACAACTGACAAGTCAATAGAGAGAGCCCAGAGGATGGTGAGTCATGACAAAGAACTCATTGAGAGACAAGGTATGTGGTTAATAGCCTAGACTTTCCAATGCTTCACATTTGATCATGTTTACTGTTTCACAGACTGACTCGCAAGATATTGTAAACGAAAAAAATACGAATACCGGCCAAACAATTAATCATTCTAACCCAGGTGAGCTTGTCCCAATCTACTCATTTGCAAACTCTACCATCCCAATTGCCCAAGAGTTTTTATGTGTGTGAGCAGCATTGTATTGTATTATGAATGGCTAAGATATGTAAATAATCGTAAGGACTGTTTGCACACTTTGTTTTACTATACCATACCATATGTAGAAAACAGGTTGCATGCTTGCAGAAGACTTGCCCAGACACCTCTGGTGCCATCATTTGCCCGTTACTCAACAGATTCCCCTGTGCATTATCTAGTTCCACTAGCGTGTGGTGCCCAAAGTGGTTTGGATGCAGTATCACATGTAACGCAAGACGCAAGTAACAAATCTAGGAGACCAACCAACGGGGCAGGGGCCACTTACTACCGCAATGCGCTAAACATTGCTAAGCAATCAGGTAAATATGGCTTTATCACGCAAATATTATGTAATTGGGAAACTGGTTTTGTTGCTGAGTTTTAGATTCACAGTTTGTACCCTACAAGTATATACCATTGATTTTTTTGCAATGAACAATCATATTTTGTGCATCCTGAACACAGTATGTAATGTCCATGTCAGGTGGTTCTGGAGGATATAAATACAATGCAGTCCCTGGTATTCCCTTCACTCGATTGCCCTGTGACAGTTTTGCATCCACTGTTCAACAAATTGACTTGGACAGGTACCTCTGATCTCTTTTATTTTCTAACAGATTAGAATTGTATCTATTCAGTACAGAACATGTGGCTTTAACTGTCAGTGTAATCTGGACATATGATTAACATATCATGTGACACAGCAGTTTTATGTACTATGTGTGCAGTGCTATTAATATTCTTTTGTCATCCCTATGCCATTAAGTTTAATTGGTTTTATGAATTCAGTTTCAAGCATTGCTGTTCAAAAGTACAGCCTCACAGAGCCGCTAACAAAGCTGGACTCTCAGTCTTGTTTCTAACTGCAAAAAAATTATATTATTGATACGGTGTGACATGGAAGATAGAAGGGGCCTTGGCAACCAATCCATGATCCCTTTGATCTTAATTTCATGTCTGAGTCACGGTATTTGTAATAGAAATGATAAGACTTTCACCTAAAATGGCAAGTGCTCCAGATTGCCACCAGGGAGCAGCAAAGTCCCTCAAAATACCCACCCCTTGTCTCACAGATGAGTGTTTTCTGACAAAGAACTACTTTACTGACAGCGCAGAGATAAATATGATGAATATAATATTGAATGGATTGAAGGTGAAATACTGCTTTTAAGTCCTGAGATATAGTCATCCATATAAAGCTAAATTGTGCAAAATGTTCTTTATATTTTCTAGGCGCTGTCTGGAGGAATGCCCCCAGTTGGGTCCTATGGATGAACTACAGCTTCTCAACCTCCAGCACAATCTAATCACAAGGATCCATCATCTGTCACATCTGCAACAGCTTGTTTTCCTGAACCTGTATGACAATCACATTTCTGAAATGACTGGTATTGAATATCTAAGCTCTCTTAGGATCCTTATGCTGGGGAAGAACAGGTGAGTTGTCATCAGTGGATTTACAAGCAAATACAAGAATTTGAACAGATTTCTCTGAATTGCCTCTTTTACACTGATAAATTGTGCAGTTCATATCTGTGGTAGTACAGCAAAAGTTGCAGAGCAGGTCTAATTGCAATCTCTTCCTCGTTCTGGTGGTTTTTCCTAGGTGACATTTTAGTTTGAGCTTGTTTCAATCCTTGTTTGCAGTTGGCTATCAAAGGTGATAGTATAAAAACATCAAAGGGCATATTGTTCTTTAATCTAACATATTGAGATATCTGGTTTAATGTGAAATGTGTAATTGTTGCATGTAGTTTATTCAAGGCATGTAAGGCTTTATGCATTTTAGCTGCTGCTACATGTTAAGCTTTAGAAATGAGTGTTTTCCAGCAGATGCCCAGTTTAATTAAAAAAACATTCACTTTGGTGTTAGTAATCTTTATTTCAAAATGTCAGCAGAAGGAAGATTGAATTCATACATCAACGTGAATGACATCAAGATCTTACAGACACACTCTAGGATTTGTATTCCTCTCTGTAAATTTCTGTAAATTGTGACATTTATCTTTTATGACCTCCTTCCAGGGCCATATGTGTTTCATGAAGGGTAAATAAAACCTTGGATTTAGGTTTCCATTGGCATTTTTCAAGAGACTACAGTCTTTCATCCTTACGTGTAATTTGATCTTAATCCATGCGGTCACTGCTGTATGTTTGGTTTCCTCTGGGAATGTAACCTTTTAATAGGCTTGTTGGCCAGTTGGCTTCCTATGATTTACCTGAACGCGTATAATTATTTGGCTGCACATGGTACATTTAAGAATGGGCAAAAAGGTGTTTTTTTATTGTCAACATACATTGTGACAGTATTACATTTTATGTGAGATTTTCCATTTTATGTCCCTTCTTAGAATCCATAAAATATGCTGCTTGGAAAGCCTGTCCAATCTGACTATCCTGGATCTGCATGACAATCAGGTACTGTTCCTTCACTGCCCTCCCACCTACAGCATGAGTGTGTTTAGTCTTGGTCATTTAGCTGCATATACTGCAACTGGAGACCATGATTTTTCAGCTGCAGAAGTTCAGCAGAAGTAGATTGTCTCTTTCACCATATCTTTTAAAAGTCAGAACTCTGATGACTTAACTTCACATTTGTTTTAGTTTCAAGCACTGTTAGAAAACAAAAGATTGAAAACAATCAAAAACCCCAAGATTGTCAAAGATTTTCTCCCACATCCATTTTCTCAGTGACCCTAGCATAATTTATTCAACAGGCACAACTGTTTCTGTGCTTCTAGCTTTGGGAATGGTTTTGAGCTTAAGCAGATTATGATGTTCAATTCATTTGGGTAAAACTATTATTGGGGGCTGTTTGTTCAGGCCTCCAGGCCCTCCACAATAGAGCCTGGCTCACTGACGCTGGCCTGGGAAATGAAATGATGTAAGTAACACTAATATCAGATGAGGATTTTAGCAACCCTAGGGCAAGGAAGATAGAATAGAAAGGCTTCCCTTGGTCAAATTCATGTTTTGCCAGCATGCCGCCTACGCCCCATCCTCAGAGAGCTACTCCACAGACCTGGTAAGACTCCCTCCCTCTCTGATATTGGCTGCTCTTTGCATAAGCAGGCGTCCCAATTACTATTCAATGGCTGCTACACTGTAATCTTTTTTTCCTGTCAGAGGATGCTTTGTTGCCTCAAGCTCTGTCCACTTGTTGTGTTTCCTTACAGCATCTCTACAGTTCATTTGAACAGTTGACACAATTGCTAATTTGACACTTTAATGAGTGAATTAGGAAACAGCATTTCTTTGTCCTTGTTGGTAATGAGAGCACATTGCGTTCAGTGGTAGCCATTTGTTGGCAAGCGCCTTTTAAGGAGCAGATGATAAATCTATTATTCTGACCAGGACAGGTTGCTTTTCACTCAATGACTTCAAAACCTCATGTCCTTTGTGCATTTAAATAACTGTTAAATCAACTTCATTTCAACTATTCATTGTTTTCCAAAGTCTCTAATGACCTGACCACCCAAATGTAATGTGAATTGCTGCACAATGATTTTTAGGCCTTTATTTTTACAGGACAGATGAAGACATGAAAGGGGAGAGAGAGAGGGGGAATGACATGCAGCTAAGGGCCGCAGGTTGAAATCCAACCCGCGGCTGCTGCGTCAAGGGGTAAACCTCTATATGTGCGCGCCTGCTCTACCAACTAAGCTAACTCGGCCATGAATTGCTGCACAATGATAATATGAGGTGATGAAGTGGGGGAAGTCAGCGAGGACTTTAATTGCTTTAAATAATTAAAATAAGGTTGGAAGTCGTGGTTATTCAGGTTGTTGTTTAGTCACTATTGGCCATAGAACACCAGCTGCTTGTCCTCTTTTCTTTTCTGTGCATTCTTCAACCAAAAGCAGTACATCACTGTCATCCTTTCCTTCTCCCATTTTCTAGCAGTGAGGATCACATCTTCCCCCATCTCTTTTTCCGCTTTATTTCTGTAACAGGATGTCCTTTCATTTCCAGTTTGCTGGACGTATTCAAAAGGAGATATTCTCTTTGGGAGTGTGCATCCAACCCACACTTGGCCTCAGTGACCAAGTGTTGGGGTTACAATGTGACCTGACAATGTTGGATAACTGATATTTAGCTAGGCGGTAATGTTTTCCACTTGAGCAGTTTGACTTGAATACTCCTACTACTACACAGAAGACAGTGGATAATGCCCTACAGGGTCTGTAAAACGAAGAAAAAGTATCGGAGAGTTATAGAAGTTTGTTGAGCTCATGCCCATGGTAGAAATGATATCCCTCCTACAAATCAAGATGATGATTTAGTTTAGACTGAATCTGTCATGTGTGGGAAGCATAGCACTTTGGGTTAGGGTTAAGCTGGAACAGAGACCCCCACAAGGATACTTTAGGCGTTGCCGTTATTAATTACATCTGTAGCACAATGTTTTTTGTGTTTGTGACCTCTTCTTTGACAATACTGGCCGTTATATGGAATGTTTAAGGTGGGATTCCTATATTGTTTACAAGGAACATGCCCTGCTCAGGTCAGGGATGCCCAAGTCTGGGCCTGAGATCATGTTTACCTTGTGAGAGTCTTTTTTGCTCACCTTTTATCTATATTTATCTTTTACCTACAGCTATTTACCATCCACTGACTGCTTTATGTTCATGAATTTTCCTTTTTTCACATTTAAACCACAACTCTTTCACAATCCTTCCTACAGTGAGGGAAAAAAGTATTTGATCCCCTGCTGACTTCGAACATTTGCCCACTGACAAAGTAATCATATGCAGCATTCCTCCTCCTCCAAACATAGTGAGTTAAGTTGATGCCAAAGAGCTCCATTTTTGTCTCATCTGACCACAACACTTTCACCCAGTTCTGGTGATGTTCATTGTCAAACTTCAGACGGGCATGTATATGTGCTTTCTTGAGCAGGGGGACCTTGCGGGCGCTACAGGCTTTCAGCCCTTCACGACGTAGTGTGTTACCAATTGTT
>NC_045733.1:27801552-27801865 GCF_008692095.1 Etheostoma spectabile | reverse complement strand
CTATGGTCCCAGCTGCCTTGAGATCATTACCAAGATCCTCCCATGTAGTTCTGGGCTGATTCCTCACTGTTCTTATGATCACTGCAATTCCATGAGGTGAGATCTTGCATGGAGCCCCAGGTCGAGGGAGATTGACAGTTCTTTTGCGTTTCTTCCATTTGCGAATAATCGCACTAACTGTTGTCACCTTCTCACCAAGCTGTTTGTCAATGGTCTTGTAGCCCATTCCAGACTTGTGTACATCTACAATCTTGTCCTTAACATCCTTGGAGAGCTCTTTGGTCTTGGCCATGGTGGAGAGTTTGGAATATGA
>NC_045733.1:27797542-27801542 GCF_008692095.1 Etheostoma spectabile | reverse complement strand
GATTGATTGCTTCTGTGGACAGGTGTCTTTTATACAGGTAACAAGGTGAGATTAGGAGCATTCCCTTTAAGAGTGTGCTGCTAATCTTAGCTTGTTACCTGGGAAGCCAGAAATCTTTCTGATTGAGAAGGGTTCAAATACTTATTTCCCTCATTAAAATGCAAATCAATTTATAACATATTTGACATGCGTTTTTCTGGATTTTCTTGTTGTTATTCTTTCTCCCACTGTTCAAATAAATCTACCATTAAAATTATAGACTGATCATTTCTTTGTTGTGGGCAAATGTACAAAATCAGCAGGGGATCAAATACTTTTTTGGTAAAGTAGTTGTAGTTTTTCTGCATATGAACCTACAAGATCTCCTTGACTGTCTGCAAGGACCATACTAAACCTAGAAACCGTTGCAGAGCCTGCTTAATAGTTGAAAAGTAGTAGTAGCTGAGAAAAATAACAAAGCTCAAAACTCATCTTGGTTCTGCGCCAAGGAGGTTTTGTTTTCCGCTTGGTGTATTTATCTGTAGGTTGGTTTGTTTTGTTTGTTTGTATGTCAGCAGGATTATAGAGAAACCTTTGGCCCAAGGAAAAACTCATTACATCTTGGAGATGAATCACAGGGTGGATACACACATAAGCATTGTTAGACATAAATGTTCTGTTGGAATAATCGGCTGGTATAGAATTGTTCCAGATTATATTTCATGGCTCACCTGATCCATTTGCTTTGCTGTTTTTTGTCACCCAAAATACTGGAAACCGCTATCTACGTGCTGTTCAAATGCTCAGCGCAATAAAACACAACACATCTTTTTTGTATTGTCCATGTCATTTCCACGTTACGACTTAAAGCTCATGAACACACTGAAGTAGGATGAACGACTTTCCAACTCGGGAAATGGGACCATCCGTGCAGCATTTGCATGCATCAGTGGCCTTTGTGAAGGTCTGCGCTATCCAAGTACCATTCTAGTTATCTATATTTGTAGTTTTAACAACTTTTCTTTATTTAGTTTAATTCTAAAATTTCAATTCCAAATGACCTACTGTTTTTAACATTTCAACTGATTGTTGGGTGTTGTATTTTGACAGAATCATTGAACCCTGATGCCCTTTTAACCGTATCCTAACATGTACAGTGTTCACTAGAGCAAACACATCATTCTCATTGTAACAGACACCAGGAATTCTTCTGAAGTATTTCAAGTGTCATTATGACAGGGGGCCCTACAGTAAGTATTCTCTCCCCGAGAGAGGAGGGGGAGATCTGGGTATATTGTTACTATTGACTGACCCTCAAATACTTGTTTGGTATTATGATTTGGGAGGTCAACTGAGTCGCGGCTCGATGTGACTCACTGCATATCAGTCATTCAAGATGTTACCAAGTGATGCAGATTGTTGCTGTGAAATGGTTCGCTCTGAGGTAAATGAGGGGAGTTGAAATACCATTTCTGTTTTTTATTGTCTTTTAGCAAAAGGTGTAGGCTCAGGCATTGCATAGAAAATGCAATGCCAACTACGTTTTGGCTTTCTTTCTCCCCAAAAACATTTAGCTGTGTGCAGGCAAAATCAGTTCTAAAATAGATGTGAACCGTCAGACGATATTTAAATACATGATTTGCATGTGATAGTGAGCAATGAATGTATACAATTCCAGTGTGTGTTGTTATGCTCTGCTAATCTTGCCTCCCCTCTATGCGTGAAATATTGTTATCTAAATTGCCATTTCAAAATTGTTTTATTTATTTATGTGCTTTAATCCAGATCTGCAGGATAGAAAACGTGTCCCACCTAATCAAGCTGCGAGTGTTGAACCTGGCAGGAAACAACATATCCAAAGTGGAAAACATGCAAGGCCTCAACTGTTTGACTGAACTCAACCTACGAAACAACTGCATATCTATTGTGGTGAGAGGCCTCTTTCCCAATAGGGGACAGCTTAAAGCATTTTATTCACTGCATGCTCACTATTCTACTCCTTCATATAAAGGAAAAGGCCCCAACTGGTCATCTCATTTTCAACCAAGACTGTAGCTTCTGCTTCCCTTTCCCTTTATGTGGCTTCTATTTTCTTACACTTGAAAGTGCAAGTAAGAGTTAGAAATATTATACAAATGTGTTACAAGATATCCCAGTAAGTGTAAATGTGCTGTATTTATATAGCGCTTTTCTAGTCTTAACGACTACTCAAAGCGCTTTTACATCATACAGGATACATTCACCATTCACACACATTCATACACTGTGGCCGAGGCTGCCGTACAAGGTGCCACCTGCTCATCAGATAAACACTCACACACATTCAAACTCCGATGCGCAGCACCAGGGGCAACTCGGGGTTGATATTTGCAGGATACAGTAGTTGCAGACTTCAGAACTAGTGTGGCTGCTGCCATAGAATGATTTAACTACTTCTTTGACAGTGTGCTGTGTCTGATCTGCACAGCTGAAACCAATGCATCATACACATGTACATTACATTTTGCTGACCCTTTTATCCAAAGCAACTTCCAATTAGGGCATTCAACCATGAAGGTACAAACTCAGAAATTCACATTACTCAGAGAATCACAGCTTCTAATAAGCTAAACTACAAAGAGCCACATGTAAGTGCATTTGTTTATTTTATAACCATCTTCTTAGGCAAGACGCAGTCGTTTAGACCTGTAGCTATCCCAATGTCAATAGGGGGCTGCATTGAATTGTATCGTATGTATTGATTCAGTGTTGTAATAATTCAAACCTAGTCCCTCATTGTTAACTCTAGCTGCCTTATGATTTGTAAGAGCTAATGATGGTTTTCTGCATGCACCCTGACAACTGTTTCTAAGGAAAAGGTTCCTCTCAGGATAAAAGTACTAGTAGCGTGCTATATCTGGGCACATGTGGCTCAGGCGGTAGAGCGGTCATTTATCAGTAGTTTGATTCCTGGTCTACATGTCGAAGTGTCCTTGGGAAAGACACTGAACTTTGAATTTCTCCCCATTGGTGTGTGAATGTGCATGAATGTTTATCTGATGAGCAGGTGGCAGCCTGGTCCACCAGTGTATTAATGTGTGTGTGTGTGAATATGCTGAATGGTGCCTGTACTGTGTAAAGCACTTTAGGTAGTTGTTAAGACTAGGAAAGGGCTATATAAATGCAGTCATTGCATGCATGCATTTAAATCTTTCATCTTCATGTCATTCCTTTGGTTAATGTCCTATGGATGGCTACTGTTTCCTCTGTTATGATATCCCATGATGCAGGTCAATAGAATCTTTGTAAGAAAGTCTGTGGTGAATATCTCTCTCAGGCGTTACCTAGGGAGACGTAGCTCATTACCCACAACCTCCTTCCGACTTTATGGTGCAGTGAAAGAGAAACTCTTTCACTGCGGATATTCTACAACACAGAAATTCACTCCCCATGGTTTCTATAGTTTTAATCTGATAAACAGAACAGTGCATGCCAAAACAGGCCCCTTCATTTGTATGCAAATCCCTGAAGCCCTTTCCTGCTTTTTGGTAGAAAATAGGAATGGAATCCAACATTGTGTTGTTGTATAAAACCTCTTTCCATCACTCACCATGTCCTCTGCCTGCAGGTTCTGATCAAGAACCACTTCTAGTCCTAATTATCGGATTTAATGTTTGATGCACAGGAGAGGAGAAGTGCTACCCCTCAGCAGATTCTTGAGTCTCTGTCATTAGTGGTGTTTGCTGCCAAGTGCTTGTATCAGGCACAAAGTAAATAGCATCCTCCAGGTGTCCAGGTTTTCCCTTTCATTCAAGGCAGATGAAAAGTGGATTTCTGGACTATAAAAAGGCTATGCTATAACAAATGCTATAAGTAATTGCCGACCTTCTTATAGTCTCATTCAACTAATACATAAATTAGACTTAGACTTAAACTTCTCTTTATTGATCCTTTTGGTATGACTCCCGCAAGGAAATTAAAAATTCTAAAATTTTAGCAAGAGAAAAAGAAATTAAAAAATAGATAAAAAAGACAGTATAAA
>NC_045733.1:27796925-27797532 GCF_008692095.1 Etheostoma spectabile | reverse complement strand
ACAAAATAACAATAATAAGAACATTTGTCAAATAAACAAAGAAAAGAAAATATTAGATGCCACATATACATACTTTTTTTTTTTCATTTCGACATATCAATACAAATTGTAATAAATCTCTTTAAAGGTTATCATCTACATTTTTCCATAGTTTTAACCATACATTTCTACTTCATTACATTTTCATATACATGTCACTCTAATGTTTACATCACAATCACTGATAAAAAAAAAGTGCTGATTTAACGAATCACTTCATAAACTGTTTACATACGCTCTCAGGTGGGTCTTTCCATTGAGAAATCTTGCGGCAGTCAGGAAATGACGCATTTTATATTTTTGGCAGCAGGAAGAGTGATTCATTTGGAAGAGCTGGGTAGTCAGCATGAGCATTGATAAAACATTAGGGGTAGGAATCACCAGACGCCTCCCGATACGATATCACCATGATACTTATGCCACGATTATTGCGATTTTAAACATATTGCAATAATCTGCGATATATTGCAATTCATAACCTTTTACTAACTTCTAATTTTTAGACTTCGTCAACATCTGTTTCATCTAAAAAGATACATTTCTCTGTTTGTTCATATCACTTCAATTT
>NC_045733.1:27791405-27796915 GCF_008692095.1 Etheostoma spectabile | reverse complement strand
AAATGGGATTGTCAAGCAGACAAACTGACCAACACATATATAATAGAAGACTGATACTTGGCGCCTGTGTATCGATACAGTAATGCCACTGAAAATATTGCGATACTAAGCTGTATCAATTTTTTTTTTTCCCCATCATTATAGAAAAGACAAAGCAAAAATGCTTCACCCACAGGCAGACTGGTTTATGAACTAGCAGAACTGTAATAAAAAAAGCAAGATAACTTTTTAACTTTGCAACTACAGTTTAATCCAAACTATTGAATAATAATACAAAACCAGATTGTTACCTCAGCATGTACACATGCATAATGCACAGCATCTGCAATTCTAGCACACAAAACCTGAGGCCAGATGTGTGCCGGCTAAGCTCCTAAGCTCACTCCTCAACTCTATGCTATTCAAAGAGTAGCCACAAAACCTAACAGCTTACAAGCTTTGAAACCCCCTTGGTGTCCACATGTACCTGTGTGTTTATTTGAGCAGCTTTCATGCTCTTTTGTGGTGTATTTTTTGCATGCAACAGAGACAGCGGTGTTGAGAGGTAGTTCTGTGTTTGTGGAGTAACGCCTCAGTATAAGTGTGAAAAATGAAGACACGCAAACTGTCAGTGAGAAGAGGGTGGATCTGGGATAAAGAGGTGAAGGAGCGGCCACATAAATACACAGCTGCAGGCAGACACTCACAACAACACAGCTGTATCCAACCTTGTATCAGATCCTGTCAGCTGATTGGTTCTGATCAAACAGTTAAAAAAAACACACACACACATTGGGCGATTATTATGCAGCACATCAGCTCAGTGATGACATCATTCTGTCTGAGACAGGGCTGCTATATTTAGTCTCAGACAGCGTGCAGCAGTGGCTACCGCCTCACCAGCGTCCATACAGAGACTAGCACAGACAGAGACTGTGGGAGTGTGGTGGAGGGTCAGATTAAGCTAGCACTGGATGACATGACTTGTAGTTTTTAAAAAAAAGAAAGGAGAACATGCCCCTGTACTGCAGAGGTGCACAGTAACGCATTACACAAACTAATTTTACAAAAATCCAGACTCCTATTAGACTAAGGGCCCTATCTTGCACCCGGCTCAGCGTGGCGCCAAGCCTGACGCAAGTGTATTTGCTATTTTAAGACCGACGCAGTTGTTCATTTTTGATCCTGTGCCCATGTCGTTTAAATAGCAAATGCACCTGTGCCCATCTTTGCACCCATTGGCGTGCTGGTCCTGCAAGGAGGTGTGTTCAGCTGAATTCTTGGCATATTGTATGGCATAAAGTCATGGCATAAAGTCAGTAAAGCAGCATTTTATTGTTATTTTAACAGTGCATTAGTGAAATGCGCCTAGGCTCGTGCACAGCGCACGCACACTATGCTTGTTACACACACACACAGGGAAGCGCAACAGCACACAAACATGCAAAAAATTACAAATAAAAATACTATGGTGCAAATCTGCCATCATTATAGCAATGAGCCAAGATTTAAATGCGCTTGGCTTTTAAAAGGATTGGGAGATGACACTCTGATTGGTTTATTGCACGTTACGCCCAAAACACACCTATAACATAAGTACAACCCTTTGAACCATGCCATGACAATGTCAGTGTGATTTTGTTTTACCACTGGGAGCAACAAACCTGGATTATCAAGTGCTAATAGCTAGCGGAAAAAAATGCGGAAAAAAATCTAACAATGTTCAGTCACTCATACCTTGTCTTGCCACCTTTTGGTGGTGGACAGGTGCTGTATTGCAAAATGGAGTTTTAATACTGGAAAAACAACCAATTCCTGTATTAAAACACACTGCTGTTGCAACATTAATTGTATTACTTTTATTTAGCATCAATAATGTAAGACAACAGTCACACACACACACAACACTTACAAACTCTCTAGCATTGCTTCTGATGTTACATACTGTAGGGGGCATTTTGGCCGTTGGAATGGATGAAACAAGGATCATGGTTGGTATGGTTTTTATGGTTGTGTGGATGGGGGTGGTAGGACTTTTCTAAATGTCAAGTCTTTGTGCTGCAGTATTAGTACTGTTCTCTGCAGAGGAGCTAGCATAGCCTAAATGCTAGGCTGATCTCACATTTGAATGGAGACTGACAACAGTTCTGGTGGAGGCTGTGAGGCGTTGGCTGCAATATGGGTGGACGCTGACGCAGCTCATTCAGTGTCTGCTTTGCTTCCAGCATATGCAACACTGGTCATCCACACACACACACACACACACACACACACACACACACACCCACCACCACACAACACACACCACACACACACACACACACACCATCTATAGCTGAAGTCGTGGTTGTTATATTGCCTGCGTTCCCGTGTATCCTCTTCAGCTTGCTAGCTGGCCAGCTGCTGCTCCTTACTCCGCCCCCTCACTTAATTCTGCATTGATTTAGATGCTTAGAAAGAAAACGCTCCCATCCAAGTCAGTTTCTATTGAAATAAGCCAAGCTATTGTTCTTGCGTGAGATGGTACAGTAGCTAACTGCTCCAAGTGTGTGCGCATGAATGTATATGTGTTCGAGTGGCATCCCGAGTTTTCCTCCTGCAGTAGGGAATCTCTGCATTAGCGCAGCACACACTCCACTCTCTCTCCCCTCCCCCTTTCCTCCTCATGCGCTTTCTCTCTCTCTCTCTCTCTCTCTCTCTTTCTCTCTCCCCCCCTTTCTTTCCATGTGCAGACAAGGCAGCGTGCTGTGTATGTGTGTATGTGTGTGCATGCGCAGGATGGATGGGGATGCTGTATGCTGGAGCTGAGAACTGCAAGGTGATTGAGGGAATGGAGAGAAATACAGAGCTCTGACGACAGTGACGATGCAGTGCCCTCTTCCTGAGCACCTTCTCCTCTTTACATCCCTCCTTCTCTCTCTCTCCCCTCTTTCTCTTTCTAGACTGAGGTGTACCGCCTGCCCTGCTTGCAGCGCCTCTTTCTCAGCTGCAACAACATCACCAGGTAAGAGCTGGTACCGCTTAACTCCCTCCTCCCCCGCAGGGCATGGCCAGAGATGGTAGCCGGACAGTTCCTTGTCCACTCCCTTGGCCTTGACAGGGCCTTGCCAACAAGCTGCAGGCAGAACACACACACACACACACCACACACACACACACACACACACACACACACACACACACACACACACACACACACACACACACACACACGCACACACACATAGGTTTGCTGTGGTGAGCAGTTTCTGTTAAAACATAACCTGGATGTGTTCTTGATTGTTTTTAATTAACATGCTGTTATCTGTGGGCAAACCATAGGTTAAATCACAATCCCAGAGTTAATTTCTTGTCAACCTGAGAACCAGGCTAACAAGAAGGTTGCCCACTGAAGGTTGAGCATTTGCAGCATTGCTAGGTGAGGGTGTGTAGGATGAATGAGAGTTGTCTTTTGTTGCAAACGTCAGCCTGCTTTACACACATATTCCAATATCTGTGGTCTGTTTTTTTTCTTTGCTTCTTCCTCTTTGAACCCTGAGCTATAAAATTGTTACTGAGTTAACCTAGTTAAACAGCAAATCCCTTCCACTGAATAAGGCTGCTGTAAGGAGGGACCTGTATGTGGAATTCAGGGTCAGACAGTGTTTATTAGCCTTCTTGACCATAGTCACCTTGTGCTGTGATAGATCTGACCTGACGTCTTAAGCCAGCTCTGCTTTTCTAGTGTCTGTGTGATTCTGTATCAGACACAGTTACAGTTACAGTTACAGTTGTGACAAAAACAAAAGCAACAAACTTAAACTTATTTATGACATTATAGAGGGACATTATTCTAAGTGCATTGTGATTATTCAACTAATTTTCATAATGAATGCATTTTTTAAAATAGTTTTTCTTTCTTCTTCATATTCTTACTATTACTAAAATTACCTTTCAGTAAAGGCATTTGACTTCAAACTTGTCTTGTGAATGTTTGCTCACCATAGCATTGTAGAAAGGTGGCGGGTGTACATTTTGAAACTGTTCAATTCTGATAGGAGAACAGTTGTGCTCTGTTGCTAGGTAGAGAGACATAACATATTGTCTACTTGGTGCAGTCAGTTTGCCTGGTAGAGGATGATGGAGCAAAAAAAACAAACATCCTTCATGAATGTTTTTTAATTATTAATTCACTTGCCATAATCTTGCATTTTTTACTTTACCTGTCTTGATTTTAAAACACCTTATGAATCCGGTAAAGGCAGAAATACTAATAAGAAGTCAGTAAAGAAAGCGTTTGTAGTGCCAGATGGATTTGGAAACTACACACAGTTTTCGACCACAATCCACTCTGCACATACAACAAACAAATATTTTTTGATATTCTCTTCTGATTAGATCTTTGATAGAATCCAGGGGCATGCATGTATACTTCATTACTGCAACTATTAATGAGTGGTTTATCATAGTAACAATACCCAAGAGGGCATTGGTCACTGATTATGAATGCAAACAACTATGCAAAATGCATGAGATGCAGTCAAGCACCATTGGGATCTCTCAAGTAGTTTTCTATAATCACTGTAAAAATCAACTGCTAGATTTTATTTGTCTTATTACAAATTCATATATGTAATGAAACACAGTATACATTATTACTAGTATAGTCAGTAGTAGACTAGTAGTAAGGAAATAATAGCAAAGGTCCAGCTGTGCCAACTGTGAGATAGGAGAAAATAATACTCAAATTAGTGCAGTTTCCTGACTACCCTAAATTGAAATTTTGCTTTGCATGTGTCATAACTACAACAGTACTTTATTTTATTGTTCATCAGAGGTCTATTGTCTGACTGTCTTTTGCATTCAAAAAAACCTGGCTAGGATCTGGCACAGTGCAGTATAGCAGGTTCATAAGTGGTTTCAGGCAAATGATTCATCAAGGTTATTATCACAAATTAGCTATGATAAAATCTCCACGGCCTTACTTACTGGTTTTTCATTTTTCCCTTTGCCTCAGGCTGATATCAACAATGTAGCGGATATTTTTCTCTTCAGTGCCTGCTGAGTAATGTCAGGTTGCCAGTGTTCCTGCTAAATTACCAGTTGTTCATGTCTTGTTTTAGCATGGCTCTATTCGGTTAATAAAAGCCTAGGTAACGGTATAAGAATCAAAACATAGATGGGGGACGTTGTCTTATTTGACTAAAGCGCTGGATGACTCGGGCTTCTCAAAATGTACTTAGGTCTCCATGCCTATATCACGGTAAAGCATTCACTGGTTTTTGGAACTGAAAACATTTGTTTGTGTAGCTTTAACTCTCGATCTGTTTTCCAAATATTCTTTCTTTGTGCCTAGTTTTGATCAGCTAGCCTGCCTTGGAGAGTCACACTCCCTTTCTGAGCTCACCCTGGATGGGAATCCTGTAGCCCTGGAGACATGGTACAAGCAGGCCGTCCTGCGCTGTGTGCTTCATCTGAGACAGCTGGACATGAAGCGCATCACAGTAAGTCTGAACTGTGTGTTTTTTGTGTGTGTGTGTGTGTGTGTGTGT
>NC_045733.1:27786158-27791395 GCF_008692095.1 Etheostoma spectabile | reverse complement strand
TGTGTGTGTGTGTGTGTGTGTGTGTTTACACCAGAGTAAAAAACTGGCCACTGACTAAATTCTGCTAATTATAGCTGTTCAAATTTAGTTTATTGTCCCTTTTTTTTAATTTATGTTTCTACACAGTATTTTTGACATGAATGTTTTTCATCATGCTCTTGTGCCATAAGCAAACATGTTAAACAGCAAAGAGGAACAAGGATGTAGAGTTATGAAAAACATAAAGCTATAAAACCCTCACAGCTCATGGTTGTGCTGTACTTTGTATTTTCAAAGCCTGTGTAGCAAGTCATATTTGATCAGACAGTCATGTTCAGCTAATGGCCCAAACCTTTATGTCACCGTCTAAGCACATATTCCTGATTGCAGTGTCCATGTTGAGTGAGTGAGTCTGTCTTGACATAAACTTTATTATGGTTTTACAGTTAAAAACAAACTTACGTAGGCAGTCTCCTATTCACTGTCAATGGGGTATCTCCAGGACCCTGTACATTGTGATGACGTTACTCATTATTCTTTGTTTTTGGACATTTGTGCAGCATTCATAATTTTCTCGGTTGCATATTAGAGGCAAAAATGCATCAGTGACTACACTATGACTATAGGTTAAGCATATACAATAGATGTAAGAGACTGCCTATTGGGATTAACAAAACAATGTTTATCCTAAGGCATAAACATAAAGTAATTGTATTTATATAACATTCCAGCAACGTGCTACAGTGAAATACATCAGCATGCTTTTAGAGGCTGTCAAGCAAGGAGCACCAGGTCTGAGCTTGCACTTTCAATGGAATCTGTACCACACACCTTGCCCTCAGAACATAATGTTGATATAAAAAGAAAATCCTCGTAACTCCTATTTCAACAATGTTCATGTTTTTACTTGAATTTTAGGGTCCCTAACAGGTTAAGCAAGTTTCATGATCTCCAGGGCCCATTAAACCCCTCCAACCAACCACTGCTTGTAGCTGTCAGTCCGGAAAACAGGGATGGTAATAGTTAATTTTTTTGGGGTATTGATTTGATAGATTTGGAGAAAGTTTTGGTATGACTAGAGTTTCCATCTTTTCAAACTGTGTCAGGATATTGCTGGGGGCAAACTTTGTTGTAGCTACTGAAGATCGAGATTTTCCCTCTAACCGATTCAACAGAATTTGCCCCCAGTGCTCTATGCTGTCAGCAGTAGACGTCAGATCAGATTATCTGAGATAAAATCTATGCCTGACTGCTGGCAGATTGGCTGTAATATAAGAAATAAATGAGAGTTAATACTGTAAATGAGGAGATACAGTACTACTTTTTAGCTTTGGGCTACAATAAAAAGTACTGTTTTTCCATTTCCAACTGTTTTGATTATTCCAAAAGTGAAATACTGGAAATTGTTTTATTGTCATATTTGTTTTGACTGAAAAAACATATAATCCTATGAACATATAATACTGCAAATACATTTGATATGGCAAATAGATATTTTATGTACTGTATACAATATATATATATATATATATATATATATATGTGTATATATATACACACACATATATATATATCTGCAAATTTGTTATTATGTATGAAGCTGAAAGCCAAGCATTATGTGGAGGCTGCCCGAACAAAGACATTGTTATCTTAATAAGAAATTGATAAATTTCACACAATGGCATAAGCAGCGCTTATGCTTTGGTGATATTTCCCATTGAAAGCTGTTCTTCTCACTAAATAAATTGTAGTAGTGACATATAGGCCTTGCACCTTAATCTGTCTCCACTAGCTGACATCAGTGCCTGGACTCTAGTGAGGCTATAATTTTGCCAATATTGATCAGACTGAAGCATCGTCTCTGCTTGCTCGTCACAGACAACTGAATACCCCCAGCTCTTAGCTGGCACACTCAGCTAGTGTTGGCAGCATTGCATTCTGGGAGTTTTGGCTTTCCCCAACAGCTGGGCTGAGTTGATCCGAGTCTGAAAATCAGACCGATAATCCTGTGATGCAGCTGGCTGGTGCGAGAATCTCTCCCATCCTCCACAGTGGTCCAGTTTGGCTGTAGAGAACAGCCTTCCTTACGGCGTCTTTTGTGGTTCCCCTCTCTCCTGAATAATTCAGAACTCATGAATGGAGCGACACTCTGATTGCGCAAGCTATCTTTTTCAGGACGAGGATCGGCGCATGGCTGGTGTACAGGCTCGAAAAGAGGAGGAGAAGAAGAGGGAGAGTCACAAGCAGACTATTCATAAGGTACCACTCTGATCTGATTTGCTCCTGCCGTCTTCGTCTGCTTGGATGTAGAGTTTGAATATGTAGCAAATACACGTGACGGCCTACATCTCAAAGAGTAGATGAACTAGTGTCATCTGAACAAATGGTCCCTTTTTATACATTGGGTGTTGTATGGTTAGTTATTCTTGGTAGAAAGAAGATAACTACTTGGTTCAAAGTATTGGATGAAGCTACATCCTTTAGCATTCTAAAACCGCTGCATACTGTATTGCTGATGAGATGTGAATAATAGAAGAATGTTACATTGTGTATACGGTAATCTGAATCCAAAGCCTTTTACAGTATTAGCCAGCTTCTGGACCTTATTATTTTTGGGGAAATGGTTAACGTAAGGGTTAAGTGTGTATGTAGAAAATAACAACTGCTTTGGCCTCTTATTGGTACTTTTTATACCAATCAAAACATTTTTTATAAGAATATTTAAGTCATGCTTTTCCCTCTTACGTGACTACTAATTAATGTGTCTTTTGATTGTTGAGCCTGCTTGGGCAATAAGATACACCTTTTGGATGCTGACATGGATTTCACTGAACTTTTCAAATGTGTCCACATCAGCACTACTCAACAAAAGTTTGGGAACATTGTTGATGTACTAGTACAGTGCCTGTTGAACCCCAAAATTACTTACAGAAGGACCCCAAACTCCACTGTATAGCCTGATACTGACTTACTGATTTACCGGACAATGAAAATGTGGAGTAATCAGACATTAGCGTCATGGACTCTTAGCAGTTCTGCCTCTGTTTAGAAGTGGTGAATGTAGGCTGCAGCTCACAGCAACTTAATACTATAGTGTCTGGCTTTTAATAATACACACTGAAAAGGTCCTTTATTTCGCCAACCTCCACACAACAGTTGCGATGTTCCTTTCAGCTATGCGCTTGTGCTCCAGGAAAGTGAAGAAAAGTTAGTTTGGTATATCCAGCAATCACGTAGCTAACGTTGGAAGACGGAAAAGAGTCAAAGGCAGTACTTCCGCCCGCTGTATTCTGTATTTGGCGTCTGCGTGTGACATGCAGGTTACCTTCCCCCCAACCAGCCCCCAAACACAGTAACACATACATACATTCAGATATGTCTCTCTTTATTAGATGGGGAGATGGGGAGGGGAACACTGTCAACAGTATCTGTAAATCGGTCTGTAAATTATACTTTCTCCATTTCTTTAAATGGTCTAAGATGTTCTGTCTTGCCCAGGCCTCTGTTTTTGCAGTGTGTGTGTGTGTGTGTGTGTGTGTGTGTGTGTGTGTGTGTGTGTGTGTGTGTGTGGTGGTGTGGTGTGTGTGTGTGTGTGTGTGTGTGTGTGTGTGTGTGTGTGTGTGTGTGTGTGTGTGTGTGTGTGTGTGTGTGTTGTTGTGTGTTTGCATGTGTGTGCACACAGTAACAGTACAGTAATTGTTGCACTACTGTGTTTGTGCCGCATTGGGGTCTTTTGCTGAGAGATGGTCTCTGTGTAGAACACATTGACTCTCAGTAAACTAACTCCTGTTAATCCCTGGTGTTAAGAAAATGTCAAATTGAATGCTGCAGCCAAGAGTTCGTAAGGGTAAAGGATTCTTTATGAATAATACTGACTCACCCCTGCATCGGGGAGTGGCACATTCCATAACTGAGCATATCGAAACTCCAGCTTGGCCAGAAAGGAACAATTGAAAAACAGCGAAGGAGCAGAAATCTTCTCTCTTGCAGGGTGGGGATGGCACTTTAACTGCTGTAATTGCAGTTAAATCAAAAAGCTGCAGTGCCAAGAGCAAATAAATTAGACCAACATATACATATACTTTTTTCAGATTTAACTGTGAGGTGTAATATCTGCCAGTAAGGCCATTAAGCAGTTTTCATACCTTCTTTAGCAACATACGTAGTATATGCCCTCTGTGTTCTGCTGAAGAGAACTGACACTTGAAACCTCCTCTCTGTGTGTGTGTGTGTGTGTGTGTGTGTGTGTGTGTGTGTGTGTGTGTGTGTGTGTGTGTGTGTGTGTGTGTGTGTGTGTGTGTGTGTGTGTGTGTGTGTGTGTGTGTGTGTGGGTGTGTGTGGTGTGTGTGTGGTGTGTGTGTGTGTGGTGTGTGGTGGTGTGTGTGTGTTTGGGTGTGTGTGTGTGTGTGTGTGTGTGTGTGTGTGTGTGTGTGTGTGTGTAGGAGAAGCGGCGTCTGGCGATCCGTAATGCAGCGCAGCAGTGGGAGGGCGTCAGATCGTGCCTGGAGCTGCCACCCGCAAATGGTGCTAAAGAAGAAGTCAGTCCAGAGAGCAGCCCTGCCCACAGCCCCGCCCAGACCAATGGCCTTGCACAGGAACCATCTCCAGATGAACCCAGGTACACACCACATCAGCACAAGACGTTTAATGAGTGAAAATTCACACTGGATGGTGTTATGTGTGACTTGTTTGTTTCTAAGAGAAATGTAGAGGAGTCAGTAAAAATGTGTATTATTATCTGACATCTCTTTAGCAGTACATTTTCTTTGTCACAGTACTTCCAGTCAGCCAGTTAACTTTGACATAGCAGGAGAGCTACTTTGTCCTAAATCAATCTTACGGTTGTATGTTGATCTGCCGTGCTGTTTAATTTTAAGTTTCTCCTCGTAATGAAGACTTTCAAATGACTTTGCCAAAATCTGGTCGACATTATTAGCATTGTCTGCCATTGTGTGCAGTTTGCTAGCTAGCTAGTTCACCCCTACAACACTAGCCTAGCCTATCTTTGTTTGAATGAACAAACAATCTCACAAAACGAAATGAAACTCGAAGGAGGAAATGTGGGAATTAGGTAAAACTGAAAAAAGGAATGTTGTGTATAATTGTAGGATATGTATGATGAAAACTGGCTAGCAATTCCGCCAAGCAAATACCAAGAAATAGGTTGCAGCAGTTTGTCTTTCAACAACACTTTTTATAGTTCAAAATCGCTGTCAATCATAAGGAGATGCAGCCTTTCGACAGACCCTCCAATCATC
>NC_045733.1:27774163-27786148 GCF_008692095.1 Etheostoma spectabile | reverse complement strand
CCAGCGTCCAGGCCAGCCCACTCCTCCATTGACCCCCAGAGATGCTGACCGTCCGTGGGCGGGACATAATTACAGCATTTATATAAAAAAAAACAGCCCCATTGACGTCCATGGACGCTTGGCTTCAACGTGGAAATTCACTGTGACGCTACGGGAATGTATGAAAAGGAAATCGAGTCAGCTGATTCTGAACGAACTCATCTTCGAGATGAACGTGTTCCAATGCATTTTTAGTCAATCAAATGTTGACACAATAGTACATATTTGACCATTAATTTTTGGACATTTTAGGGAAGCTGAGCTTAAAGAAAATCACCACTGGTCAACATGGCTAACAAAATGACAGTTGTGTGTTACAGTTAATTCTTTGGACGTGGTTAGACTGTAAATAACGTAGCTCAGATGGGAATCTGTAAACATAATGAATGAAAGTTGGGTTTAGATTCAAAAGAGTTTGTTTTGATACACAATAGTCATGAGTCTCCTCTCCTGACAGTTGGGAGGGGAAATCTGATCTTGGGCCTTGGTACTGATGTAAGGCATGGAATATCTGTTAAAAGGAGCAGTGTTCAGATAAAGAGCTGATGGCGGACTCATCTTAGGCGCCCTGATCATTTGAAACTAGTTTGATGTTTTCAAAAAGCTGGACAATAATGTCATTACTGTCTGAATGGACACACATTAGCCAAGGTAGGTATGTAAACAAGGGAGGAGAAGGAAAATGTTGTTTAAAATGAATACCATAAAGACACCTCAAGATACAGGCTTGTACTATGATTGACAGCTGAGATGAAGGAAAGGAAATGTGTCTTTTAACATACGATTCTGGGAGATAGGAGCGAGACTAATATGTGCATTGTTTTGCATGTTAATCTTAATGTGTTGAATATGATTTAATTTCTAATATATATATATATATATATATATATATATATATTTGTAATTACTAAGCAGAGAGTGTTTAAAATTATTTCAAAATAACCCTCTAATCTGAGCTTTGCTTTACATGCTTGGTTCACCTTCATCTGAGTTTTTTTCTTTTATTTTTTGTTTATCAGGCGGGTAAGTCCAGGTTCAGGACCAGAGAGACCATCAGGGGGAACGGAGAGCAGACTTCGCACTAATAGCCGTCCAAACAGCCCACGAGATCCCAAGTAAGACGAAAATGCCTGTGTGCGTGTGCACCCCCGCTGACATATACGTCAACAGAAAGTATAAGATAAGTAGCCGCAAAGAAAATAATCTGCGGTCAATAGTCAGTAGAGCTCTCTGTGTTGACCGGTAACTGTAAAAGCAATATGAGACACAAACAGATTTCATAATCTGATATTTTCAGTTGGAATCTATGATGATTTTGAGACAGGTGTATAGTAATATTGTGTGACGGATCTGTTCACTCGAATTGCAAAAAAACAGATGTTCCCTTGTGGAATCTAGCCCTGCAGAAAGTTTTGGTTTTATTTGCCAAGGTTTTGAGATATCTGCCATTGTCACACCTCTGTTGTATTACTAGAATGGAATGTATTTTTTAACATGAAGTAAGTTTGAAAATGGTGACAGACACTCATGAATACAAACGTAAGGGTTGATGCCCGATGAGGTGTCCATTGTCAGGAATTAATGGATGACTGGGTGGCCAGAAGGGTCTGACGTGGAGCTTCACCAGAGCTTTTTTTGAGCTTCTCCTGAGCTCTGTGAGTACATGCAGTACGTGTCTAAGATGTCTAAAGACAGTTTTCTTCTTCCACTGTTTATAACATGATGTTGGAAGCGCTCTAAATCAACAGTCAGTGCTACGTTTATATGATCGAAGGGTGTTGATACACTCTCCTGCACAGAGTGGCACCCAGATCTTGATGAGTTATGAGGGGAAGGGCTGAGATAAAAGTGGGGGCTGTGTTAAGGACTATTATTACATGTTTCAAAGAAGAAACATGTAATAAACCTGCATAAGGATATGAAAATGGCCCCTGAAGCGCAATCCCTCAATGGCAGTGGCTATCCTATACCGGGTCCATTATAACTTCAGTCATGTGGATTAACAGGTTATGGTGACGAACAGGATTTATGCAATCCAATCTACCACACTCGTTTCAAATGGGAGTTGTATCACTTTGGCTTGTATTGAATGACAACATACCAAGGGCCTTTACAAACCCTGGCACTACCAGTAACTTAAAAGATAAGCAAGATCTGTGTCTGAAAGGTCAAATGGTAAAATCTTTAAAATACCTGAGAATGTGTACAGTAGATGGGGAATTTAAAGGTAGTTTCCTTCACCAGTGTTTGAATTCATTGAAGGGTTATAATGCGTACACAGTGTAGCCCAGATTACCTTTGATAGCTGTTGAGCTACTAGATGCTGACGGGAATTACATCAGCCTCCCCAATAGAGCATGAAGGGGCAAATGATCGATGAACTTGTCTCTGGTTTTTAAGGCCTGTGAATCAACACTCTTGCCTTTAATGCATGACATTGTGGATCAGGTCAACGGGGGTGTGAATTCTCAGAAATCCAGCAGCAGGAGTTTTTTTTTTTTTCATTTGCACCCTGAAGAGACAGGGTGTGGTTTTGTTGCAGGTCATCCATAATCCTGCTACTCCAGAATCTCAACAGATTCTCAGTTTCCCATTCAGGTCTGGGTCTAGGGCTGGCACATTTACACATCTGGATCTGCTCAGTCAAAGCTTGGGGAGCACGGCTACCTCTTATGTGTGTTTCTTCATCGAATAACAAACTGGGGACTGTCCTCTACGAATCTCTTTAACTCCAAGCATGCTGCTGAGGACTATCACCTCAACTAGAGACAATTTAAGAGTAAAACACAACTTTAAATGATTAAGTTTAGAAAAGTTAGAACAATGTATATCATTTGACACACCATGACTTTTTTAAATATTAAGATCTGTTGCTATGTAAAATTAATTTTTGTTCATTCAGGATTTCTAAATGATTTTAATATCCACAATTTCTATATGGGCAATGTTCGCATTATTGTTGATTTCTGAAAATTATGATTTAATAAAGGTGTCCATTGTTGCCAATCACTATGAAAATGAACATTTGTGTCACAAAGGGTTAAAACTGTCAAATATAAAGAAAACAACTACATTGCCTCAGAATGTTGTTAAATGACAAATAGGGAAAAAAGATGATGATTTCATGTCATCTCTGGTTAGAATGAGGTTTATGTGAATATTGACGGCACGTTCAACATGATAGTGTCCGTGTTCCTATAATACTGTAAGTTATGGGACAATAGCTTGTGTTACTACCAACTTATGACAGTGTGAACAATTTAGAACAATTTAGGATTTATGACATAATTTCCCCTGTGAGAAGGGATGAGGGGTGCATGGCAGTGGAAGAGTTAGTTCTCAGAAATCCAAGTGGTGTTGATCATCGTGTGAGAGTTAGTCTGGGACTCTGAAGAGGTGGTTTTGCAGGCACGTATGTGATTTATCCCTACAATGGTGAGAAAGACGTTTAACAGGCTTCTTAAATGAAACCTTAGATCCAAAACCACCATACACTGTAGAAACAAACTTTACAGTAGTAGTCTGCAGCACTTGGCACCCAGCACATCTGCACTGCGCCAGTAACTGCCACTTGAACCATTTGTTTTCACTTTTTAACTGTGAAATGATAAAATGCTCTTTTGAAATAACTGCTCAGAGAGTAATGTTTCATACCCGTCACTCCCACACAGTATTTAGGCAATTGGAGACGTGTGTGCTACAAGCCATGTCTTTGGGGGGATTAAGTTGTTGAGAGATGATGGATGGATGTCCTTTTTAAAAACGTTGTAGTGGATTAAGTGAGATAGCCCTAATTAAATTAGATTCAGAATCTAATAGGCTAGAGCAGGATCCATGTAATATGACGGACTCTTTATTTGGTCTTCCCCACCTTGTTTGCTTCTTTTCTCAGCAATGTGAGACAGCGTTAGTTGCTGGATTCATGTCACAAGGGAATTTGGGGCCACCTGGCAGCCTTTCAGCTGCCATTATGTGGGGAACAATACATGACACAGTGCTGAGTGTGTTGATGGCACACTTCCAGGCGCACAGAAGTTACGCTCATTCTTAACGTGACTTATCTACATGTTATGCTCCATCTCCTGCTCTTCTAACTCATCTTCATTAACTGCCTTTGGCAATCTTACATCTTGGAGGCGTGGCAAATCCTGATGATTAATGTTTTTTAGTGTCTGGTTTTTTACCCAAAGCGACTTACAATGTGCTATATATCAGCATGCCTCTGGAGCAATTAGGGGTTTAGTGTCTTGCTCAGGGACACATTGGTTGATGTATCACAGTGGGAATCGAACGCAGATCTCCCACACCAAAGGCATGTGTTTTATCATCACCAGCCTTGCAAATTTTAGATGTTAGTAATGTAACAAGGAACCAGAGTAGTACTGTAATTGACCTTATGTGTTGTTAAAGGGAACCTCCAAAAGTTTTACAGATACTATCTGTTTTGTAATCATGATCATCAGTGGATTTTTTTAGTAGGAGTTTATAGTTGGCCACTGGGAAACAATTACAGCAAGAATGACTCTGCAACATTATATCCATTCTCTAATTTATCCATGGTATCCCCCCATATTAGACTTTCATACAGGGTGCCTTAGATATCATGTAAGAGTGTCTGGATACATATGATGATTGAGTGGGATATTCCCTGTCAGTCACTGGGTTATTGGTTCAGACTGTATTACATGATTAATCCTGTTGTTGTTTTTACTGGCAAGTGTAATTTGTGGCTTTTTTTAAGCTGTAGCTCTCCCAAAGGGTATTCAAAACTAACTGAACTAATTAAAACTGACTGAACTCTAAGGCAGACTACGTCCTCAAAGAAGACTTTGAGTTCCGTCACGCTGTAAACTTGTGTAGACACAAGTGGACCACACAGAAAGTTTCCCAAAAGCCTAACAGCCATGTGGGAAAACTGGTCCTTCACTTTGCCGTCTCCTGAGGCATCTGACCATTCACCTGTCTTTTACACAAGAATGAATCAGTTAAAGTACTCAAGGCCAAAGTCACCTATATCACCTACCGAGAACCTGGTGTCAATGTTAAGTCACTTTCCTCTTTTAGCAATTTACACATATGATGTGGACTGGGGGAATAATCCACTATGATTACTGGTTAGCGTCTTTACTTTTCAACACAATCACTTAACACAAGTACTCAATTGTTGTTCAAAATCAAAAATCTTTGTACTCTTGTTGGGGAAAAAAAATCCAGAAAATAATGCAGATGAATCAAAAAGGATAAATATTGCTAGTTGCAGCCTTAGTCAACTGCATAGAACTATGGTGCATCAACCAAATAATGTGAATATGATTGGGTTGACCTTTATAAACTGTATGTAATAAACCAAAAGCTTTAACTTTATTGCTTTATTTGATCTTATTTAAGGCATTATGTTTAAGGCCTTGTAAAAAAATGTATTTGGACAAAAAAGAAAACTGAGAATACTTACGGTCTCATATTGTGAACATCAGTATGTGCAGAGGCGGGGTTTTGTTTACACTAAAAAGTTGATCTCTGTCTCCATCACTCCTCTCTTCTCTTGTCTTTACCTGGACCTCCTTATTTTTTCGACCAAGAATCCTATCTACTGTAGCATACCTCTCATTTTCAGCCTTTAATTATCCATTTCAATTTTTTGTCTGATTCTCCAAATCTTTGATGCTCTTTTTGCTGCTCAGTTGAGAGAGGAAACTGTTCCTTTCCTCCGGTACAGAAAGGAGAGGAGCTGCAACAAAGGTGGCCTTTTTTTCTTTTCTTTTTTTTTTTTTTAATATAAATGATTCAGTTACGGTACTGTTCAATTTTATTTTCTTGTTTATGTACTCTCTTTGTCTACAGTATGTCTGCCATCCTTTTTTTTTTTTTGTCCCTGATTCTTACTCTCAAACACAAATAACAATCGTTCTCAACAAGAATCTTGGATTAGAGTTCTCAAATCAAAAGGATCAAAAGGTAATCAAAGGATTAGTCTTCTAACCGCTATGGCTTCCTGTTGCGGCGAGATTGGAAGGGTGTGAAATACGAATAGAGGTGATTAGTTTGTTGGCAGGGCTGATCAGGGTTGAGTAGCGTGCAGCCAGTAGCCATCTGATGCCCTGCTATGCTGAAAAGTCCCTTGAGTGTCAGCAGACCCAGAGGGCTGAGCACATGGGCTCGGGCATTGAGATTATGTCTCCTTGAGACTCGCCCAGATTCTCCACTCTCACGACTCTCTTATCAGGGAAGGGCACTTCAACTGTTGTATAGCAGAATAGAAAGCAATTAAAAAAAGACAAGAAGGACAATGACTACACCCCTGCGTGTTCTGTAGCAATGTCGCTTTTTCCTTCTTTTAGCACAATGTTTTTTTCAAACAAATGTGAGCAAAGCACTTTTGGCACAAAGATATAGGTTTCACAAGGCAACAAATTCTGTGCATTCAGCAAATCAAGACTGGTTTACAAACTGTGTTTTTGTGTGCGTGTGAATATGTTTTGCAGGCTTGTGGAGGCAGGGAGCGGCAGTATTCAGAGCTTGTCCCTCTCTGACAGTCACCTGGCGGAGCTGGATGGTGACACACTGCGGTTATTTGGAACCGGAGCCCTGGAGGCCCTGGAGAGGGGCTGGGGAGTTCAGACTGCTGGTGCTGTCACTGTAATAACCTTCCGCTACATCAACTTTGACGCCATTGTACCAACACTGCCGCGAATAAGGATCAAGTTCCCCAATCTATCGGTGAGGACACTGGACACATGCCATAATGAGCCATGGCATAATGTTGACTTAAAGAAGAAACAAAAAGAGTGTGCATTTTTCATTTTACCTTCAGATGGGGTTGTACTACATGCTGAGTGTCATTTAACACCAAACTGCCATGACATGACACAAAGAGAGAGGATTTTGGAGTTGGAGCCTGCCCTCTCATATCTTAATAGTTATTGTTTGTCATTATCTTTGGCCTTTATCCATGGAACCAATGTAAAAAAAAATGTTCCAAACTAATCTAAGTACATCTGACCATGGTTCCCACGGGACCTTGAAATCCTTTATTGTTTGTGAAAATAGACCTAAATAGACATGGGTCATTGAAAATGCTTGACTTTTTAGCATTTTTTTGCAAATGTGTTTTACTCAAAGTAATACTCCAACTACTGAAAAAAAGTGGTCTGGGATGGCTCTCACGACTAAAAGCCAGTCCAAGATTTACTCTTGTCTGGCAGTCTCTTGCTCGTTACTCTCTCCTTTTGTCTTCTGAGCTTCCTCCATCAACGTCCTCTTCGGTCTTTTCGCCTCTGCCATGAAGTCTGTAGAGACTGTTGAACCCAGTTCAGTTGCGTACTGGCCCGGCTACGGCACGGCACCAGCCCTAACATCTCCACTTAGCGATCTGAAGCTCCTGTACGAGTCGTGTAAACATCAACCCTCCCCCAGTGCTCCGGGTTAACTGAGCTAACTAGCTGACAGCAACTATACAGTCATCAGCAGTTAGTTACTTAAGCAACAAGTAACACTTTCTGTCCATCAGGAAACTCTGTAAATTACAGAGTCAAGGAAGAGCAGCCAGAGGACATCTAAGGGAAAACCGATAACATTTGTCTCCCTAAATATGATCCAGTTTCACCCAAATCAGTGTCATTAAGTGTTGCATACTTACATACTTATATCATACGGGAGAGCCACAGGGCTTAAATTTCTTATGGCATGGTGGATTTTTCCCATGTGGTGTCCTTGAATATGAGGGAATTGGGTCTGAAAAGTCTTTGTAAAGTCCTTGAATTTTAAGTTTAAGATAGTGGTGGATAACTAAAGGTGCTGGATATCCAGTTATGGTCGATTTGAACATCCTGCACAAAAACATCCAATTTATTATTATTATTTTTTGTGGCAGAACTACTTCCAACCTAATTTGTCATATTTTTAAAATGGTTGAAATAAACCTGTTTTAAGTATTTTTTTAAGTAGGCTATATCCTTATGAAATATTCTGAACAAAACACTTTGCTCATGTAACAGACAGTATAATTAGGGGGATATTTTTATCCAAAGCACCTTACAGTTTCCTGAAAGCATTTATTTTCAAATTGATTTCTGGAATAAAACTTGCTAACGCTGTCAATCTTTGCCATGATCAACTAAGTGAGGCATGAACAAATATACATATACATATAGTTGTTTTATCATTCTACATCTCTGAAGCCAACTTGTTACTCTTTCTGCAGCACCTGATCTTCTTGGAAACCAACATCAGCCGTCTGCCCCAGCTGGCTGCCTTGACTCAGGTGAGGCGTCTGGACCAGCTGACCATCCACCCAGAGGGCAACCCAGTGGTCAGTCTGGCTCTTTGGCGCTCCTTCCTCATCTACCGCCTCCACCACTTCAACCTGCAGAAGATCAACGGCCAAGAGGTAATGCATTCCTCCTGCCACCTTTTTAAGACACAAATATAGTAACTAATTTGAACAACAAATTTGAAGGTTTTGAAGGTTAAATAGACTTTTTCCAAACTACACTTGGCTTACTGGTGGAGAGTTAGATTGATACCACTCTCATTTCTTCCCGTTGAATGTAAGGCTTCTAGACTTTGAGCAGCTGGTTAGCCTAGCTTAGCTCATGGACCTAGTCTGGCTTTGTCCAGCACCTCTGAGTATCACTCATTAACACTTACACTATATCTTGTTTGTATCAAATCTATACAAAATGTCCAAATCATCTCATCTAACCCTCTGCCAGAAAGCAAATAAGCCTATTTCTCAAAATGTCAAACTACATTTAAAGGAAGGTTGGACAGCCTGTGGTTCTCACCACTGATTTTCTACTCACGCCTCATACCGACACACACACACACACACACACACACACACACACACACACACACACACACACAACACACACACACACACACACACACACACACACACACACACACACACAGGTTAAAGCTACGCATTCCCATAAAATGTAGGCATCTTTCTGCAGAGGTGTGTTTTAGAACGTAACCACCCTGAAACAATCAGAAAGCAACATTTTGTTCTTGATTCACTGCTTTGTTCGGCGCTCCCTCTCTTCATTCACTCTCAAGTTTGCCCGACCACCACTGCACTCTCTCTCTCTCTCTCTCTCTCTCTCTCTCTCTCTCTCTCTCTCTCTCTCTCCCACTCTCTCTCTCTCTCTCTCTCTCTCTCTCTCTCTCTCTCTCTCTCTCTGTCTGGATGTTGAGCCAGGGAGAAGGGGCCAACTTTAAACACTGTGTGTTTACAAACAGTAAGCACTATTGACTACAAATTATACCTTTAAATTATGGCCCCATGTCTGGATTGATCTATTGTATTTCTAAATTAGAACTCTGTAAACACTTTGTTTGATTAATGATTTTTATTAATATTATACTTGCTGTTTCTTTTTTCATACCTTTTTACATTGTGTTAGTTTTAATGTTTCATCCCAAACAGCATTTGTTAAATGTTCTCAGATATACACACACAGTACAGAGTTGTACATTTGTGCTGGGACTGTAACTTTTGACTCAATGGTATAACCCATGACAAAGCTGTAACTCTTACTTCTGTGTTTTCAGAGTTTACAGATACACATGAAGTTACCGGTCAGTCAAGTATCTACTGTTGTGTACTTGCATGTCTACCTTAGGTCACTATGAATGATGTGATCGCTGCAGTGCGTGTGTTTGGGACACTGGGTCATATAGCAGCCACCGAAACTCCACGTTGCCGGCTCCTCCTGCTGCTAGAGGAATCCAGGTGAGAACTTGATATCAGGCAGTAAACCACAACATAACATTAGCTATAATTAAATAACAGGTGTGTGCTGTGTCCTGGACTGTGTATGTTGTTTGTTTGAATGTGTCCAGAATGTGTGGATTGTGTGAGTTACAGCTTGCGAGCATGCAGGCTAATACATGCTGTGAATTTGCCTCTATATGTGTGTGTGTGTGTGTGTGTATGTTTGTGTGTGTGTGTGCGCGTGTGCGTGCGAGAGAGAGAGACAGCGAGACAGAGCCTGGCACAGAGGAGCCAGGGGAATTAGACTATGTGTCTCTGGGTATGGGTGGGTTCTTGGCACTTCGACACAGACATTCTTCTCTCTCCCCAGCCAAAAGCTCTCGAGGTCTGTCACTTGTGGTTAATGAAAAAACATCTTCGCAAAGCACAAATCTGCTGAATTTTGTCACGCACAGGAGCATTTTTTTAATGGTTCTCATTATCTGGTTGGTTATGCGCAGCCTAAAAGGTTGAAAGCAAAGCTGCACCACAATATTACTGTTAATAATAATAATAATAATAATATTACTAATCTCTCAAGGATTGAAGTATTGCATGGTCGAATTATTGACTGGTTAAGGAAACTGTATTACATGTGATCTCTCTAAATAACCTCAATTTAGATGACATAATAAAGGAAATTAATTTCTTTGACTTATACATTAAGAAGTTGAAGACAGTGACAGTAGGTTCAATGAAATATAAACAAAATATATAGTAATGAGCTGCCTCAGTGTCCTCCGTTGCCTTTCAGAATCTGAAATAAATTATGCTAGTAAACTTTAGGACAACTGTCTCTCGGCTTCATCTCACCCCGGGTTCATACACTGTGTTATGGATAGATAATAATAGTGACTTTGGATACATAATATGCAACAGCCCAGGGCTGAAGATTATATTCGTATCAACAGTGAAATCTTAATCACTCACAGTTATTAGCCCTCAGGTCAACATATTTATTTGTTTGACTAAATGCAGTTAGATTTGTCTTTGTATCTATGGGCTGAAATATGTGCCACCAGAACCTGAATTTGAATCATTTATATTTGACTTTGAATTGCTAAACTTGAATAATGGCATCAAAAAACCGTATCTACCAAAACCTTCCTGCTGTAGACTGTGTGTGAAATAAAGTGGGTTGTGGATGTACTTTTACATGTAGCTGTGAATAAAGCTGCTCATGTAAATGTGCATCATAGGGGTACTTGTGAAGAATCACTGAAACCTATACACATCCTTATGGAATCTCATTTCATTAAATACTTTCAAATATAATTTTAGTAGACTGGATTTTGAAAACACAAAGAACATTAATTGTATTGCCTATTTAACACATAGTATAAAATGTATCCAAAACAATAATTTGACCCAGATGCGACATTGTCTATGTTGCATGTAATCATTAGTTATTAGATTCTGATTACAGTTTTTTTAGGACACATGCTTCTGGGATTTTTTAGTTTTTTCCAAGACAAATAGTTTGAAGGGCAGCCAGTTACCATTACTGTTCTCTGCAGAACAAGGCTTTTTGCAGTCATCACTTGCAAGGGTATATTATGCTTGCTACCAGCATAACACATATCCTACATATCATCACATCCTAAGGTCCCTCTGTCATAGTTTGTGGTTCTTCTGCTTTCTTTGGCTGTTTATTTATTATTCTGCACTGTGCACAAGTTTTATCACAAAACATTTGTAGGGAAAACTGCTCCATGTATTGCTTGTCAGTGTTCTTTGATTTAAACCTCTGTTAACCCTTGAACTTGTCCCTTAATGGAGAAGGAGCAGAGTTCACTTTCTTGGAATTAACACATTCCATCACTTGGGGTCTTGCTAAAGGGAAAATATTAAGTAAAACCAGTTTTAACATGAAAGTGAATAAATCCACTATACTACTTATCTTACAAAATGCAACAATATTTAATAACACCTTTAAATAAATTTCAATGGCTGTGTTTGTAAAACTTCAGTCAGCAACTAAATTATCATAATTTAATTTATAATAATTTAAACTCTTTATTGATCCCTATAGTGAAATTACAATTGACACTATGTTGTTATTACACACAGGCTTGAAATATACACACATGCTCAGGTTCTTTACATGCACTAATAGAGAGATGTCAGAGTGAGTGGGCTGTGAGGCGCCCTGAGCATGTAAGGGGGGTTTGGTGCCTTGCTCAAGAGCA
>NC_045733.1:27770272-27774153 GCF_008692095.1 Etheostoma spectabile | reverse complement strand
GCCCAGGAGGTGAACTGGCACCTCTACCAGTCCACTTTTTGGTCCGTACCAGAGACCCTCCAGTTTCCCAACCCAACTCCCTATGGACTGAGCTACTGCCACCCCCTTCATCACCCCAAGATATCATGTTAACTTTAAGCTCAAAACCCAAAATGGAAAAATTAACTCTACAAAGTAGTAGAGTAGTAGAGAATGTTTCACACAATTGACTGAGTTGATTTGAGTACATTGTTACATTCCTATCATAACTGCTGTTCTCACCAGAGATATTTACACTCAATTACACTCTTAAGAAATACACACAAACATGCACAAATACACGCACACGCATGCACGCATGCATGCACGCACACACACATTTTCAATCAAAACATTTATGAAAAGGTATTCAAATGTAGAAATATATATATATATATATCTTTGTGTGACAGTTTTACTCTCACTGAGGTGAAACATTTTATTTGACGGACACAAGAATACACCGTTATTACCTTGGTGTCACTCATTTTCTGCCACTGTTTCTCCCCAGGTGTCTCTTCACTCTGTGTCTAACTCATTCTTCTCTCTTCACCCTGAAGGAAGCGTCAGCTACAATTCCTGTTAGAGGGACGTGGCAGGCGGGCAGGACTGAGTCCAGAGGAGCTGCGAGATAATGGGAAGCTCCTGGGAGAAGGCCTGAGCAGGGCGCTGTTCAACTACCCAAGCAGAGACTGCAGTGCAGAGAGCCCTGAGGTCGGCTCTTAACATTTATTTTTTTGGCCTAGTGGTTTGAGATACTGCAACAAATCTTGAATGTGACGGAAAAGTTAGTAAAAGCTAGTGTGAGTACCACATCAATCCATTTGTATACCAACAGCCAACTGGGTTTTGGAGTCACATACCTAAACCCCACTATATGTTCGCCTACGTCACTTTGAAATTAGTTTAACCAATAAAAAGAATTTGATCTTGCAGTAAATCTGTGTGAGGTTTAACAAAGGAGCTAGAAACCACCAAATCAGGTGGCCAAAATTGCTTTACCAAACTCAAGTATTTTGATGTAAAAGACATCAATGTAATTGCATTATAAATCTAGCACTCCGTCAGACAGGAATCAACACTCGCGTGTTGTGTTTGTGTAGATCCGGCACCATTGCTTTTCTGCCTTGTGTTCAGATCGCCTCTTTCACTTTGATAACCTGCGTCCACTAAGCAGTGGATGCACATTTTTCTCCTGGTACAGATTTAAAAAATACATCACAGTACAACTTTTATTTCAATCAATGGATTCATTTTAAATTAAGATACATCTTTTTCAAGACCTAGATCCAAATCTCAAATTTTTTTTGTCAATGATAGTACCTAGTATGCAAGCTTTACCCCTTCCACCTATGATTTTCCTGCCACTGCACCTCACTTTAATGTACTCAACAGGACTGATAATTCTCTTATTTTCCTCACAGGAGGGCACTGTGGAGTCATCGGAACGTGCTGCTATGATAGAGCAGTATCTGCAGGAGTTGGTCCAAAGGGCATCAGACACCAATCTGAAGGGTGAAGCACTACACAAGCTCTGGCCCTCCATGTTTGCTGAGATGGTGAGGGACTGTGTATTGGAGATGAGGGACCGAGCGGCCTTCCGCCAAGCCAGCCTTGCGAGGATCTCTGAGACCAAGTGAAGTCGTTCACTCTTAGACTACACACACACAAACACATGTGGACATAGCTTTACCTGGCGCCCACAGGGCATCATCTCAAACTCCATTCACATCATTACTCGGTGACTTATCATCACTGACTATCAGTTATTAAAAACGTTAGAAACTAAAATCTGTCATCTCCCAGTGTGTGGGAAGCTCTTTAAGATGGCTGTAGACTTTTTTTAAAGAAGTTATCATGACAAATCCACCTTGATTGAATGTAGATTTTCACTGAAAACACACTGTTAGAGTCAGCAATGCTTGGAGCTGAAACATACCTGAAGAAAGTTAAAGGGACTTATTGACTCCCAGTGCAATGTGGTCCCTACAGAGCATACTCTTCACTTTTAAAGCTTTCTGAATGACCCCTCTTCACGGTTAATGTTATCAGCTGAAAATGGCCGATGTCTCTTTTGTTGAGACAAGAATGATTTTTCTGTGTCTTAAATAATGTTTCACGCATCACTGTCTCACTTTCTCCTGTCTGACGTAAAAAGAAGGGCACATACAAGGACAAGGACTTTTCTTTGTTTACCACTGATTTTCTGTATTGTACTTAGTATTAAACAATTCTGTATTAACACTCAGTTTGTGTACATGGTTTGCATGGTTGTTCTTCCTGGAAATTTGTCATGGCATCAAATGGGTTCAGATCAGCTGTTTTGCTTGGTGTGTGTGTTCACCCGTTCCTATCACATGAGTCTACCTCTAAAATACATCAATGCTCACAGTCATCTCTTAGACTTGACCGTCATCTTGAAGTCAGCATTAACAACACCTCATGCATGCATGCGTGTTTGAGTGTGTGGTAGCAGACCCAGGGAATCATGAAGGGTCCTCTGGGTAGTGTGAACTCAGACTGGAATGTCCCTGAAGGCGTAGATGCTTCACCAGTTTTTCACCACCTGTTCCTGCTCCCTTCACTCAAACCATTACGCAAAGAATTTTTTAACCCTTATTTAATCAGGCATGTCGGCGGAAAACACAGCACAAGCCTGAAGGAGCAACTGCAGGTGGAGGGAGTGTCAAACAGCATCACACACACTGACCAAGTAGTTGACTGCCACTGCTGTTCAATGTCATTCACGTCACAGGACATCAAGGCCTTGTTAACTGGTGAAAGAAGAAGACAAGACCTCAGGTTGTATATTACACAAGTTTGTCTCATTCTGGTGTTGGATTGTTCTCTGGATTTAAATGGTGACAATTATTCTGAAATAATCTGTTTCTATCATTCTGTGAATGTTCTTCTCAATCATCCAGGGGGTACACAGAAAGTAGTCGAGGTACCTGTCCATAAAGCTTTCCAACAAACATGAAAAACAAATGCAAAGTTTACTTTTCTTTAACAAGAAACCATTCAGTGCAAATGTCTGCTATGCTTTGTGCTGACACATTTAGTCATTTCATGGGACTACGGCTGTCAACATTGTGAAAGGAGCTTGGTCCCAAAGGACTGAGAGAACTCCATGACTAGTGATGGCATGCAGACACAGAGAACAACAACAATGTCTCATCGTTGGAAAGCAGTTTAGAAGTCCAAAGAGTGAAATAATTCCGAAGGCCCACACAGTTAACAGCTCAACAAATTAACATGAGGTCCGTATGTCTTGGTGAGTAATAACACAAAATCAATCTGTTGCTCAAATTCAAAGTTTTTTTTCCTTAGTTTTTCTTTATGGATGCTTTCTATATTTGGCCGAGAGTGAGGGCAGTGCACCAGGCCTGATAACTGTTGCATGACAACCAATATATATTCGGCAAAATTTGTGTTGGTACAATGGTGGGGTTAATGAGTCACCATTTTTTTTTTTTCGATTGTTTATGCAAGAGATTGTTATTCCTACCCTCTAATATGATTCATAGGAGCATTTGGAGGGGTCTTGTCCCATTCTATTAACCATTTATAATATCTGACACTCAGTGAGGACTGGATGTCTGTTGGCTGTTGCAGCAACAAGCAACCTCTTTGTTACAAGACTCTACTCACCACATGGTTTGGCACAAATTTAAACACCAGACAAATTATCTATTTAAATGTATAATTATGTGTGTACTTTAAAGGGAAAGTTAGCTTTTTTTATCAAAATGAATATCCATTTTAAAAGGGAATTACACAACTACAAAATTTTACAAGTACGAAATTCTATTTAAATGTAAATTCTATTACATATATATATATATATATATATATATATATAT
>NC_045733.1:27767939-27770262 GCF_008692095.1 Etheostoma spectabile | reverse complement strand
ATATATATATATATATATATATATATATATATTTATTCTTTTTTTCAAGGCGGGTTTGGAAAAAAGAATTGCCAATGCACAATGCCAAGAAGGACTCAGGAATTTAAAAGTTATATATATATATATAATTTCATGTTTGTTGGTCCCACTTTCTCTCAGTCTGTTTTGTGTACCTCAAGTCTAGTTACCTACATTTCCCAGAACACTTCTTGATAACCCCCAGAGAACATGCCTGAACTTGTTTTCATTCAGCTGTACGACAGTAGTCGCTGTGAGACAGCAGCTGTATTGCACTATATGCCCTTTCCCCAAATATTAGGGTAATGTGATATTATCTTTACAATTTGTGTTTGGGTGCAGACAAGCAATAAACCTAAGCACTGGTTTGGATGCTGCAGCGTTGATGTGCTCAGTCGTCTGATAGACTTTTGTCTAGTCTGGAGAAACGGCTGCCAATTCGTTCCACCTCACAGGACCAACTATTAGTTTCTCTTGGAATGAACCAAGTGCATTGTTTATTGTTAGCCATGCACTGCAAAAAATCACCACCCAAGACTGTAAATTTTAAATTTGGAGGTTTAAAAATCACATTTTTTACCTAAAGCAACAGACAATTAATTCAGAGAAACAAATTTAGCTTTTTTCTAAATTAACCATTTTGTCTTTCTTATTTCTTTTTTTAATATTGGGAATCAGATCACATTATTTTTGTTACTAGGCCAGTATTCTAGCTGGTTTGTTCAAGCTTTATTAACAATCATATTAATGATTAGATTAACTATATAATTTCTTTTTGCAAATAGGCCTACTAAAGTAATGTACAATAAAATATTGTGTTGAAGTATCAATGGTTTCTTTTCAGTGTAGTGTCTCCAGTGGCAAATCGTATTGCATATTTTTGTCCAGTGTCAGGCAACAGATATTCTTCTCTACAGATCTTGTCTGGAGAGGCCTCCGATGGGTCATCCGGAACGGTTCGTTAACAACGCTTTAATTGGAAGCTTTTTTGCCTTTGAAGGGTTTGGAAACATTGGGGATAAAGGCAAATTCCTGAGCAGTATCAACATCTACGCACCAGTGAGGACAGTCAGTGGGGGCAACAACAGGACAAGCTCCCTTGCTGATACTTAGAGACATGAGGTGCAGTAGCACATGAATGAGTGGATGAATTCAAAAACTTACATTTGTAGATGCATCCACACACTCAATTTCACTGTATTTACAAATTGTGTTTGGCTAAATGATGAAGCAAATGTCAAGCTGGCATGTTTTCAGACAATGGTTCTAATGACATGCATACTAAATGTCATACACAAACAGTGTGGTGTAAACCTCTGAACCGTGCATAGCTCTGTGCTGTTCTGTCAAATTAAACAAACAGGCTAAACACAACAGTACACCAAGCTTTTTCAGTTTATGTATATGACAATAAGTGAATGTCGGTGATTTTGCCTTGGAAAAAAGTTTCACCACACTCCACTTCTGAAAGCTGTAAATCCATAACATCCTCTGGGGTGCACCCTGATAAATTAGGAGGCTTTTTTACAAACCGTGTCCCATTGTTAATTGGATTTAAAGCCCTTTTAGTTAATACAATTTAGTTTTTTTTTTTTTTTGGACACCAAAGTGTGTCATGGCTGGGTCCGGGTGACATACTTGAATTAATTGTCTTGATGGTGCTCATTAGTAGATTGTTAACTACTACATGTCACTCCATCTTGTTAGTCATTATTCTACCTTTGAGAAAACAATACAGCTGTTTTGAGTCTTCCATCGTTTTTTTTTCTGTCCACTCTGGTCCCATTTTGTACCACTGACTAAAGCATCAATGACCAATCCCATTGGCCAGTAGAAGCATCAACTGAAGTGTGAGGAGTGCGGCCAATGTGTTATCACCAAGACAAATTAGGTTTTTCATAGTATCGTCACGGCAAGATACCACAGTGATAAGTGGGAATATATTTATACCTGTGATTTGGAAACTGACCCTTTACTCCTGTTGTAAGTACATTTTATATAATACTGTTTAGTGTGAGTGTCATTCTACTTCTTTTTAACAATGTTATAAAATCAAAAGTAACACCATGCATATGTTAAATTAAATGCCAAACAAAAGAAATATGTTTAGGTTACTTTTGTACACATGGCCACACTGAATGCAGTTGGCTATATCCCTGTTGGTGAGATCATCCACCTGTCTGTGGCTCCAATATGCACGTGTCAGAGAGACACACTGGATTCTCTTTCTTCCACACACGCCACTCACGGAGTGGAAAAAGGTGGAGACACACCTACATTTTTACACACACACACACACACACAC
>NC_045733.1:27753790-27767929 GCF_008692095.1 Etheostoma spectabile | reverse complement strand
ACACACACACACACACACACACAGAGTGGTTGTTGCGGCAGAGGGCGCAGCAGAGGTTGTTTTCTTTCTGCCGTGTCGGTTTCCAGCTTTCTGTCATTCTGTGTCTTTGTGCGTAAAAGCAGAACCGCCGGAATCACCATGATGACCAAGGTCCGTAGTTTGTACTGCGCCAGGATTTGATTCACGCCTCTGGATACGGATTTACTCACTTAAATGGCTTAGTACAAAGTCTCTGTAGGGAAACCATGAATTTCCACCTGGATTAAAGTTTCGAACGTGAGGATACCTGCGCTTGGGAATGAATCTGTGAACGCTACCGTGGAGGACACACTCATTCGAAAGTACAGTGAAGGAGCAAATATTTTACCGTACCCGTGACCCACAGGTAAGTCGACATCATGATGTGTGGGCTGTTAATGTTAATTATTAGTTCATTTATGAATTAACAATGTGATCCTTATGAGGAGTTTTCTTCATTCCCTACAATCATTGCATGTGTATTCTGTATTTTATTCTTCTAATTTGGACGCTATAAAGTGTGCAGGACTTTTTTGACCATCCTGTCAACTTAATTTAGACAAAGCTGAGATATATTATCTGGGGTGAGAAGTGAAAGTCCTTCCCTAACTGGACCTCAGACATAGGGTAGCAGTTTTTCAGCAGGGGGGCTTCCTCATTAGGAGTAAGAAGCCACAGAGGTCAACTCACGTGGTCTCAAGTGGGTATAAAGTCGTTTATTTATTCTCTGAGTCACTGTCTTGGGAGACTGTCAGGCACATGGATGTAGTGTAGTGGCAGTTGAAAAAGTGGCAGGATTTTGATATCCATGGGATATTTACACTACAGCACACAAAATGATATTCTGTAGATGGGTAGTGATTAGAGTTCCTTTGAATTTTGACCCGCAGTGCCTCTATGCTGGGTTGCCACAGAACAACATTAGTGTTGAAAATGTCAGTATTTCTCAGGTGTGTATGCTAATGTGAACTTCTCAATTTTCCCTTAAGTGTCCAACTTTAAGAATCCAGGAGCTATGCAGGCAGCCTGTGTCTGGATTGTCAGGTAAACTCAGATTCTCAGTGATTTTTTTCAATAATGGATTACTTAATTGTTTAAACGTTTTTGTATTAATTTGTATTTGAATGATGATGAATCTCTTTGTTTCTATTTTATGTCCTTCTCTGACTACTCATTAATCTTTTAAATAAGCAATATTTTATTAGCACTACAACGCTATGTATATTATTGATTCTAAACCAACAATGCCACTTACTGTAATTAAAACAACCAGTATCATCAATATCACTTCTGTCTGTTTCCTGTAGAGCTTCTGTCCTCCTGCTGTTGCTTTGGTCAGACCTCCTGGACTGCCAGCACACAGCTGACCACAGGAAGGTGAGCAGCAATTGTGTAGCAAGTCTTGCTACTAAAAAATCGGTGTTCTAGAAAGTGTCATCTATTTGACACCCTTGTGCACACAAAGGTACGAACCTCCCTTGAATATTTCCAGGAATCAGTCTGATCGCATGGTTGGCAAGTGGAACGCTGTTTTTGTGGGACATGGCATGCATGATTGTATCTTGGCATAGCCAAATGCTACCCTAAAGTATAGACTTTTATACCTGCTTGTTCTGTCCCAGTATGTGTAAACAGTGAGAGAATTCCCATGGGGAACTTGACCAGGGTGCTAATCTGTTAACTTGCAATGACAGCGTGAGTGAAAAGCACTGTTGATTGTAGTAAAACAGAGAGGCCTTATGTCAGCTGTCAGCAAACCACCCCATGACCTCTGGAGCCACAGGAACCTTATGGAAAAAAACAGTGGATGCATCTCATGGACGAAGCTGACTGACAGATCAACTATCCAGTCAGGTTAGAGGGGGTCGGCGCAAGTCGGCTTCATGGGATTCCAATGGGAATCCAGCTGTGTGACCTATGGCTGACCCGTGGGATGACAGTGGTGTTAAGTTACAAAGGCTGAAGGAGGGTAGAGGAGGGGGGGGCTGTCGGCTGAGATCTCTCTGAATAGCTGCACAGGCTGATTGACAGGAGAAGAACTTCCTGCCAACTCTCCCTAGTGGTTCTGTATTCTCTTTCCATTCTCTAAAAGTCAAAGGCAGCTGAGCTTTTACTACAGCCATGTGTTTGCCCAGAGAGGTTGCTGTGAATAGAGACAAAGTGCTCCTTAAAGAGCAGGATTTCCATGCCGCTCCACGGATAAAGCTGACTTGGCACAGGGCTTCTCTTGGCAGGTTCCTCAAACAGAGATCACAGTGATCACTGCTTATACATCCCTGGCAAAGTTGCTCAGAGGGATAGAGTCAACAGTGACAAATGCAGGTAGCCAATAAGGGATAGGCCACTAAAAGACACTCACTAATCAGCCAAATCAGGGCTTTTATAACCGTGAACAGAGGTCTGTTTCATGGACAGTGGTGGGAGGCGGTGGGGCAGGATAGTCATGTTGATGAGATGAGGTCACTGACTTGAGCCTTTATACAAGTACATGATCTGTAGAGATTAAAGTTTCTTTGATGGAGGCTTTCCATCAATCCTTGGCACACACTATTCAGCTTTTTTGCACTCTGGGGTGTTGCTAATTTTGTTTGTTTCATCTCCATACAGGTTACTCAGAGGGCAGAGCCCCAACAGGAGTTCAGGGCAGAGTATGGAGAAATTCAGGGCTCCTGGGGTGCCTGGGGAACCTGGTCAACCTGCTCCCGGACCTGTGGAAAAGGGGTACAAGAGCAGAGCAGGCCATGCCTGCCTCTTTACACTCCATCCCAATACCCCTCTAGAAGAGCTGGTGTTCACCCCCAGCAACCAGGCCTCGTCATTTCTGCCCTGCGGCCAACAGTTCCTCTGCAACGCAATGCAGGCAGGTCCTCAAACAGCAGCAGCCGTGGAGATCAGAAGAAGGAGAAGGAGACCCGGCCTAGTGGACGCAGGTACTGTATCATCCTGCACATGGTGATAAGATTGATTTTGTGCCACAAAAAGAACTGAGATGTTGAAATCAATTAGCTTAAAGGTCCCATGACATGGTGCTCTTTGGATGCTTTTATATAGACCTTAGTGGTCCCCTGAAACCATATATAAAGTCTCTTTCCCAAAAATTCACCTTGGTGCAGAATTACAGCTACTAGAGCCAGTCCCACAATGAGCTTTCCCTAGTATGTGCCATTTCTGAGTCTGTAGCTTTTGAGGAGGGGGGGAGGGGGGAAGGGGGGGTGAAGGTGTAGGCTGGGGTTGTGGCCTTGACCAACTGCCACTTTTCTCGTTTGAAGGCCATGATGTCTCTCTCTCATGGGTGGGCCAAATTCTCTGGGCGGTCAAAGCAGAGAAAGGGAAGGTAACCTTCCAGATCGGCCCATCTGAGCTTTTATTTTCTCAAAGGCGGAGCAGAATACCCAAGGCTCGGTTTACACCTGTTGTCATTTCTAGCTACTGGAGGACCATAGGCAGGCTGGGGGAACTCATATTAATGTTAAAAAACCTCATAAAGTGAAATTCTCGTGTCATGGGACTTTTAAAACTGGAATTTGTCAATGGAAGGCTGTGACTTTGTATCTATTTAAAGGAAGTTTTTAGATACAGATGACTGACAAAAGGAAACAACCGATAAAATAAATCGAGAAACATAACAGCACACGGCACGAGGGGTCAATTCATGGATTGATGAGTGTGAAAATAAATGAGGTGAAATCTTTTAAAAAGAATAGTGTTAATCTTTCTAGCTCAGTTCCAGAGACATGGAGAATATATGACAAGGCTCAATACGTAAAACATTTTATGTTTTTGTTTTTTTTAACTTGTCACTTATCATTAGCTTCTGACACATGCTCTGCAAGTAGTTGCAAAATAGTGAAAAATAATTGCTATCTATTTTATTTGAATTCATAATAATTTATTTAACCTGAGTGTTATTTAGGCATTAAAGAAGTACTGTAAAAAGAACTGTCAAAATTGGAAGTAATCTGACTATCATGATGGTACATGAAGAACTTTTGTCGGTGTTGCAGCTCTTGTCTTTGTCAAGATCTGCAAGTCCTTAAAGAGCCCGTACGGCTGTGCTGCATGCTGAGCAGCCTGGTCTAAAAGTGACTTTTCCGGAGCTCGCACTGTGGGCCGTCTGACTGCCCTTCAGAGGAAAGCTAGTCTTTTATGGATGTAGTCAAAAGCTCGGCTTGTTCTTGGCAGCTTGGTGACCTCCTTCCTGTTGTGCTTAAATTTAAAGAAATAGCACTGACAGCTGAGTAATGTGGGGGTTGTTTGAGTTGGAATCTAAGGAGCCAAATAACAACAAAAGCTCACAGAATCATGCTACTGGGACCTGGATGCCTCTCAAAACCTGTGGCAGTTTCCTCAGCAAAAGAAGAATTTTAGCTAAAAGATAAAATAAAAGGTTTGTACCCAAATATACTGGATGGACTTTGTTGTACAATCTCTTGTTGGTTTTAAAAGACAGAGTAGATGATATTTTCTATAGGTTGACAGACGATATGTGATTTAATTGTGTGCTTCTGTGACGTGTGAAGGTTTAGAGATGGCAGTGACAACAAGCACAATTAAACTAGTACAAAATCATTGGTGTAGTTCAATCTCCTCATGTTTGTGTCTTCAGGAGGGTCACTAAGATCATCCCAGGGAGGTATGGCTACGGGAGAGCTCCTTATTCTGCTCCTCTTCAGACAGACACAGGCCTGGGCTCTGGGACGGCTCGCCCTTACAGACAGAGACGCTCTGCTGCAGCTGATGCCCACCACCCCACCACTCATGGTCGCAGTGGCCACAGGTCAAACAACCTGGACCCCTCCAACAATCTCCATCACTATAGCAGACCCTACATGCAGCCCCGGGCACAGCAGCCTAAAAATAACCAAGTCTGGGCCCCCCTCTACCAGCCTGGTTTGGCCAACCATGCTCAGGGCCAGCAGGAGCCACAATCGAGCAGCCAGACATCTGGACCCCAGCAGCACCCAGAGAGACCCTACAACCCCCTGCCTAGTTCCTTCTGCACAGGGGAACATGCTCACTACAAGATCTGCAACAGTAATGTATGCAAATCTGCACTTTGTTTTAGCATGTTGGTTAAGTATTAGGGGTGGGGGGAAAAATCGATACATACAACATAGTATTGCATTATTTTCAGTTGCAATACTGTATCGATACACAGGCGCCAAGTATCGATCGTTTATTATATATGTGATATGAAACAACTTGAAATGAAATGTATCTTTTTAGATAAAACAGATGTTGACAAAGTTTCCTTTTGGGGGCCATCATTTGAAATTGGGAAAAGTTAGAAGTTGGAAAAAAGGTAATAGATTGCAATATATTGCAGAATATTGCAATATGTTTAAAATTGCAATAATATTGTATCGGGAGGCGTCTGGTGATTCTCACCCTTACTAGGTATAGCAAGGCAAGGCAAGGCAGCTTTATATGTAACTGTAGTAACTGTAATTGTGGCACAATTCAGCAAAAGGGCAATTCTAAGTGATTTATATAAAACATTAAAGAGCAGTTAAAAACAATAGATAGAAAATGTAAAAATAAATAATACAAGATGTTACAACGCTATTATGGTACAATGTTTAAGCCGTTGCTATGTAAACGTAATCCACCCTCAATCGTTGCCGTTCCCAGAACAGCCAGTTTCACTAGACTTACTTTTTAACTCTCATTATATGCTTACATAGATTGTCATGCAGTTCCAGTGCTCAGCAATGTAACTTCAATAACAGTTAAAAATATAAAAAAGATAAAATCAACAACTAAAAGTTAAAGTGCAGTATAAGAAGTGAACAATTATTTAAAGAAAGGCATCATCAAAAAGAAAGGGATGGGCATTTAATGGATAGATAACAGGATTGATTTTGATTATTGTTCTGTTTTTTATTTAGCCATAATCTCTGATGAGGAAAATTCTACAAAATCAAAAAAAAAATGTGAGAGCAAAAGATACAAACATAACACTTGCACAGACAGACATCTTGCAGTTTTTTCCACACTGCGACAGTGAATTGAGCTTACTGAGAAGTAAATATGTCTCATACTGTATGTGTGGCAGCAGCCATTGATTTTTACAGTAAAAACCCACTGCAGGTGGAGCAAGGCAGTGCTTTGCAAGGCATTGTGGGGTTCCAGGTGGTGCGGTACGGCCCAGTGATGAAACAAAAGTATGGTTGGAAAGTTTAGTTGAAATTGAAAGAGAAATATTTTATGCTTTTGCAAATGAGGGCAAAATGTGCCTGCCTTGCTGAAAAACAGTCTGGACATTTAGTGTTAACCTGCTGTGGAGATGTGGAGGAGAAGATCATGATTGTTCTTTCTGGGATCCTTGTTTTCAGACCCCAGCCTCATGGATTACACAAAACTAAATGAAGGGCTGCTTGGCACAACACCGTGTAAATTGTGGGAGGAAGTGCAGGTTGCTTAGTTACACACTGTTTGCTAATGATGAGCTACTTGCTGGCTTACGTGCGTTCACACGCCCACTACGACGAGCAAGGCAAATGAGTATTCCATTTTTGTCCAGCAATTATAAAAAAATATATTTGTTAGATTTTAAACTTAACTGAAACTAAATATTTTTCCAATATTGGTAAAGCTATTGGCTTAGCAAACCTCATCAGTTAAACTCGACCTGTAAAGTGCGTGGATGGGCTTTGCTTATGTGAGCCGAGGTTATGGAATCCATCCTGTACATTAAAATAAATTTAAACAGTGTCAGGTTCTGTATATTGTCTCTGGTTTGCGATGACACAGATATTTAAGCAAAGTAAAGCAGACCACAGGCTTGTTTAGACAAAGTAGGTTGAGTTACACTGTCGAGCCTCTATAAATACTGGAATCTAACCGCTTTTGGCAAAAAAGTTAAAAGTGTTAAAACAGAGTGGGTCATCTGCAGCAGTCAATCAATAGTTACAGAGCGTGACAATGAGAAATGTGAGCTTGCTCCTGTTACAAAAGGATGTATCTGTTAAACTCCGTCTTTGTGGAAAATAAGTGTGTGTGTGTGTGTCTGTCTGTGTGTGTTCCATCCTCAGGCATGTCCTCCATCCAGCAGACATATCAGGGCTGTTCAGTGTTCTTCATACAACAATCAACCTTTCATGGGCAGATTGTACGAGTGGGAACCTTTCAATGAGGGTAAGTTATATTTATACAGCATGTGCATATGTATATGTTTTTTTGGAATTGCAGTATTATTTTGCAGTATTACTTCACTTGTTAGTTTAACTAGTACCTTTTAATACTATAGTACTGTTTTTGTTTATCTCTGTGTACCCTGGGTGGCGTAACATTACCTGGTCAGGGATTCAAAAATTAGCATTTTGATTACATTTATATTGAAAACTCTAACTTATGGTGACATTTTGATCTATTATAATCATATGATTATATCACAAGAGTAGTAGGCTGATGGGAATATCATTAGTTTTGCTGGTATTTGGTCATAAACTTAAAGCATAACTCTCTTTTTGTGAATGTATCCAAGTCAAACTTTCCTTTAAAAGCATAATTAAGACAGAAGCGCCACTTTTAAGATTGACTTTATTTTAGTTTTTGGTCAAATGGCCTTTTGACGGAGTGCTAGGGGCACTTCTATGATAGCATCAAAATTGCTATTTTTTAAACACTAAGACGGCTCAACACAACATTAAACTTTGATTGAAGTATCACCAGGGGCTCTACACATGAACTCCAGCATTGAGAACGTTGTTTGTTTACACAGAGTTTCATAAAAAGAAAGGTTTTAACAACTCAATGTAGCTGTTGGTTTTTCCGCTAGCCGCCACCTCTGCTTTTTAGTAAACTCTCTGTGTACACAAACGATACTTCAAGCAAAATTTCATGTTGTGTCGAGCGTTCTTAGTGTTTTAAAAATAGCGATTTTGAAAACAAAAATAAAGTAAATCTTAAAAGTGGCGCTTCCGTCCTAGTTAGGCTTTTAAATGAAAATTTAGCTTGGGTACACTCACTAAACGACCCTAGGTTGCATTTTGGCGAGAGTTACGCTTTAAGTAATGGACAAATGAATGTGTTGACCTGATGGTTATGTCACCAAAGTTATTACAATTCATCCTGAAGGGAACATACAGAAAATGTGTGTAATCCAATAGATGCAAACAAAGAGTTTAAAAGAGGAAAAAACTGAACATAACAACATAAAAGAACCAGCAAGAAAAACAGTCTGTTTATAAAAATGTGTATAGAAGTGACAGAACATGTGTAACCACACGGGTCCTGCCCCTGCCTAGTCTGAGATAATCTATAAGTACTTCATCTTAAGGTTGCATACATTTCATAATTAATGACATTTTCACTGTCAGTTACATCTTCACCTGCCTGACCTATATGAACTAAGGTGTGTAGCGATGTAAGCACTGCAGTATGTCACCTGTCTGTACGCTCCCTGATAAATGTTCACCCATACAAACTCTCCGACTTTACTCACTTATAGTATCCAGGCAACAGTCAAAACACCTCCTCAAATGTCATTTAACTGAGAAGAACACTAATGGAAATAGCAGTCTCTTGATTAATATCCTGTCAAACATGTGTGTATTTGAGGTTCTGTCTTTGTGTTGCAGTCCTTGACTGACAGGTAATGCAGATGTAAAGATTAAATGACCTCAGGTAAATGTAAGAGGTCAAGTTTGTATTATTTGACACCCATCTTGAACAATGCTTAACATACTCTTTTACATCTGTTTAAGAAATACCTTGCTTTTGGGCTAATAGTGTATCTGATTGATAAAGCACCTGAAGAAAATGTAGAATAAACGTAAAGGTCAGAATCCTTTGTGGTGTGGCCGAGTTGGCTCAGTTGGTAGAGTGGGCGCACATATATAGAAGTTTACTCCTCGACGCGGCGGCCGCGGGTTTGACTCCGACGTGCATGTCATTCCTCCTCTCTCTCCCCTTTTTTTATTTGTTGCCTAATCAAATGTTGTTTCAGTGCTTTGACTGACTTTAATTAAAGTTCATTTAAGGCTGCAGGGTGAGTAGCAGACCTGTGTATTAGTTCTATTGGTAACACGGTGACATAATGTTGCTCTATGTGATTTTTCACTGACATCTAATCTTTTGGGAAATTAAGTATTTGAGGGCCTGTGATTTAAAATTATCATGCTACAAAAAGGTCTTGATTTGTAAGGGATAATGTAGAGTGACAACACAATATGTAGCCTACACTTCACGTCGGGGTCTTGCATCACCCTGTTGGGATTGTATTCGCTATAATGACCGGCTCACTCTAGATTTTCCCTTACATACATATATATATATTTATATATATAAATATTTGGGAGTTTTTTGCTTCTTTCGTCCTCAGAGGGTAGCAATGATGTTAATGTTGACACATGATGAAAGTATTGTATTTACACACTAGATGTAACTATGTTGATTGATGTAACAAAATATATACGTTATCAAAATGTCTTGATTTTTCACAGCCTCCTAATCTCGTTTCAGTTCCTGGGGATCAGCATTGTGAACTGAACTGCCGGGCTATAGGGTTCAGGTTCTACGTGCGACAGTCGGAGAGGGTGATCGATGGGACACCATGTGGGCAGAATGATACTTCTCTCTGCGTGGCGGGAAAGTGTTCGGTAGGCCACTTCCTAAACCCTTCTTTACTTGAGCCTTTTAGTCAAAAGCCAGCGTCTTTACTCCTTTTACCCTATGACTCTGCCAATTTATACCAGGTTCGTGGTGTTTCTGAAGATGTATACCAAGAAATAATACATTCAGGTTTTGCAGAAAATGCAAACATGAGCTTCCTCAAGCTTTGTTTTTATAGGTTGACAATGTTGGATAATAGCGTTCTTTAAGTTTCTGTCAATCAAAGTGCAATTAATAAGAGGACATGAAGGATGTATAAAGATTGTGTAAGTTTACTGTACTTATATGTATGTATATGTTATTTTGCAGGGACATGAATGTCAAAATCAATAATTTGATTATTTAACAGTCTTGGAATATAGGTTCATGTTTGACAACGAGTCATATGTTTATTAGATATATTATATCTCTATCTCTATTCAGTAAGTAAACCATGACCATACACTAATAGTAACCCAATCTGAAGGTTTAATCCTATCCCAGACATTATAAGTAAACCCAGTACATAATTTCAATGGCATGACATAGTCAGTTGATTATGAAAGATGTAAAAGAACTGGACACTTGATCTCTAGAAGGACTAACATGTACTGCAGGTATGTAGCAATGGCTGGGACCAGCAGAGGGCAGCATGGCATCAGAGTGAGGGTTCTTCATATGTGATGTGGAGGAGTGAAGTGGAGGTCAGGAGGATGTTTCTACCCCCTTGGGCCTAAGCAGGAGACCTGGGATCTCAATGTTGTACATATTTCTACTTCTGACCCTGTATTTAATACACACCATGGAAACATACCTGTGAGCACAGAGTTGGAGAAACATAAGTTTCTGGGTGGGCCTGCTTATGGCTAGCTATGTATTGAGTGTGCAGGATTCACTTTGACGTTCTTTTGATCAGGGTTTAACTAGAAGAAATATGTTGGAGAAGGCGCTCATTTCCAGTTGGTTGTGCTGACCTCGCTCTGTTAACCCCGAGTATTTCCCATGCACTGTAATCCAGCGACAATCTCAACATTAAGATTTAATCAAGTTAGAAAGCCCTCTAATCTCTCGTTTGGGTCTTGATCACATTTCCACTGTTAACACACATGATTTGATAATCCTTTGCGTGGGAAGTGTTGATTTGTTTTTAATAACGGAAACTACTTTGTGATTCATGAGTCTGAAAGTAGGAATTACACAAAAAAGTTTCTGCACGTGTTAATTTAATTTTTCCCTGACTCAAACCACTGGCTGATTATTTAAGGATTCAAATTCATCATCAGTTTTCAGGCAGATTTTTCAAAACGTTTTCTCATCACTCTCCCAGCTTTCTCAGCTGTTCCAGCCATTTAAACAGAAGACCTCCTACATGGGGAAAAATTCTGGGCCTTGTAGAAAGGCATTTTCTACTCCCCACATCTACAGCTATTCATTCATAGCATCTTTTTGGGCCCTCCTAACATGAGGGTCCTGGGTACTCATTCCCCCCCCTCCCAGTCCAACGTCCATGGAAGGAGTACAACCAAGTGCAGTCTGGTATACTGTATGTGTTATTTGTTTGTTTCTAGTATTGGAAATACAGGAGGAATATTACATCATCCGTATTTTAAAAGTTGTGTCTAATGCATTGTGATTGAGCACATTTGATGAATTCTCTGGTGAGGGTCAAGCTGTATGAGTGGATTTAAAAAGTGGAACGCTTTACATACAAGATTGTATTTTATAACATTCATAACAATCATAACATCAGACTGTTTTAGTTGTTTACCCGTGGTAAGCCCAGTTGTAGTGGAAATTGGACTGTTTAATTCTTTTTTTGACCTGACGGAGTTTGATTTCTTTTTATTTGTATGTCATAGCAATACGTCCCTTTACATCTTGTTAAAGTCCACTTCTCACAGACTGGTCTCTGTGTCACAATTCCTACAAAAAACAATATATGTTCTTTTGCCTCAATCTATTTATTTTGTCTATTTTCCAGACCAGTAAATGTAAATTTTTTTTATAGCGCTTTTCCAGTCCTAACAACTGCTCAAAGCGCTTTTACATCTACAGGAAACATTCACCATTCACACACATTCATACACTGTGACCGGGGCTGCCGTACAAGGTGCCACCTGCCCAAGGACACTTCGACAATGACTGCAGGGGCGGGGATCGAACCACCAACCTTCCGATTGGCAGGCAACCGCGCTACCACTGAGCCACAGCCGCCCCGTAACAGTGACAAAAGTTAAAACCAAATAGATGTTAATACAATCTCAAGACTTGTCTATTTAAGTCTGAACTAACAGAACTAAAACATATCTTTACTATAAAGATCAGTAGGTATCTCATACACAGCTACTGCACAAGTTGGTGCACTGTCCCTGAGGCACTGAGAAGTGATATACCCTGAAATACCAAGGACTCTAGTACCTCTGATTTAGACCAGAGCCAAACCATAATATAATGTATTTCTAATTATTCAAACAGAGGGGATCCAACAGGTCAGAGCCTGTCCTTGAACAGCACAGAGATACTGATGTACATATTTGTGGAAGCTCAAAACACATTGACATTGTCAAGAAACAACTAGTCTGTATCCTTCACGTTCTACTTCCAGGATTGCTCCTTTGCTGCAGGAAATTCAGTGGATTAATGAGGACTATTGTTGACTGCTCCTCAGATCTCTGCAGGGTAAACAGAGACAGCTAGCTAGACTATCTGTCCAATCTGAGTTTTCTCTCGCACAACTATTTTGCAGCGGTTCTGTGCGGAGTTTAGCACTGCCCATGACAATTCTGATTGGTTTAAAGAAATGCCAATAAACCAGAGCACATTTTCCTTCAATCCCCAATTGCTATGTGGAGTAGCCAGACTCTCCTTCAGTGCTCTTTGGAGGAGGGTCTGGCAAAGTGAGACTAAGAAACAACTAGTTGTCCAACTGAATGCATTTTTCTTGAAGAAAAAGGATGATTATGTTGAACCCTTGCTATTTGTACAAATAGATAGGTGTATATATTTTATTCAAATCAAACAAATTTGAAAACAAAATAATTCATTTATATTTGTTTACCATGTATACACCTACTGTTGCATAGTTATTGAAAGCACACATACAAACTTTTATGGCAGTTTCCAGAGGGTAACATAATATATGCTTAACTTGGTTCTGGGCTGCAGGTTGGGGCAATGATCTGATTGCAATTGGACTCTACTCTGGTTTTAGAGGGAAATGTGGCTCAATTAGCTTGACGCACTGCTGTTGATTACAGTGGAAACACTGTCTTCTACTTTACAGCCCACAGTTTGTGTGGTCCCTGATACTTCTCCCTGACACCTTTCATGCTGCATGAATAACAACCCAGCTCTGTCAATTTGACCTTTGGCTCTTGGTGCCACTTTAGATGCACATCTCAGATTTTTAAATCTGACACAGTGACACCCTCATATTGGTCTGTCAGAGAGTCTCGCACCTATCTAACTAATGTACCTTATAGTTTTGGACTTTAGCAGTGCTACAGCTTTTGTCTGATGGAGGACAGATGTGATTTCTTCCTCATCTCATACGTGGACAGTTGTCTGTATGCTGTATAGGCACCACCACTACTTGCCCTGCACTGTCTGAGCTGGGATGGAGTGAGGGTGACGTGGTTGCTAGCAGTTTGACCCATAACAAAAAGGTTTCATTGCTCTCGTCCATCAAAAAGGTCTGCAAAGTTTAGAAAGTGGCATATTTCAAGGTTGTTTCCATGTTGGTGCTCTGTCCAGAGTTCCCACACAGATTTCAGTTGCATGCTACATTTTGCTTTCCTTCATGATTTGGAAAACAAACCATTTTTTAATTTTAAATTTTCCTTTTCGAGAGGGGTTGTCTCAACACTTATGACTTGAGTGTTGGACAGATTTCTTACAGTATCTTCAATATTTCTGCCCCTTTGTGTGGGATGAAGTTAGTTCCTTGCTCACTGTCTTTGGCCTCTGTACAGTAGTTTAATGATCTTTGAGACTAACAAAATCAAGAGTCCATTGCCCTGCTAGCAGCTCTGTGAGGCTGTAGGTGTAGTAGTGCTTTGAGATAAATGTAAACATACTGACAATGACAGCGCTAACATGCTGATGATAAGCAGGTAAAATGGTTACCATAGTCACCATCTTAGTTTAGCATGTTAGCATGCAAACCTTTTAGATTAAAGCACTAAACACAAAGTGCAGCTGAGGCTAATGGGAATGTCATTAGTTCTATTTCACCTGATCCTAATGATCACCACAGTGATTGCAGTTCATCATGAGGGGAACATGAATATTGTTCCCAAAGTAAATGGCAATCTATTAGTGTTAATTTTGTCAGACGAGACAAGACTAAATATGTTCGTCAACAGCCTTTTTCCCATGACGAAGACGAGACGATAACGAGACGCACCAATATCCAAAAACGGGAGAAAGCCCGGCAAAGCTCGACATAAAACCAGACGCGTTTAACAAAGTTGCATTCAACAAAAATCCTTCAACAAGTATATTTTGTCAGGTAATTATGACATTTAA
>NC_045733.1:27753563-27753780 GCF_008692095.1 Etheostoma spectabile | reverse complement strand
AGATGTGTGAAACACTATTTGACTGAAATTTTTATCACAAATAATCTCAGAAATAATTTATTTAATAAATAAATAAGTTTCACTAAAACTTGACTAAGGAACCTGAGTTCTCTTTTGACTAAAACTAGACTAAAATGATGAGACTTTTAGTCGACTAAAACTTGACTAACAAAAAAACATATGTGAATGACTAAAACTAACAAGGACATTTGGCACA
>NC_045733.1:27750062-27753553 GCF_008692095.1 Etheostoma spectabile | reverse complement strand
TAAATTAAAAATAGGTGACAAAATTAACACTGCAATCTATCCAATACTTCATAGTCAAGATGTTTTACTAAAAGCAAAAAACATATGATGGTGCTAGCTGAAAAATTAGGGGATCACCCAATTTGGTAGGATTTAAGTACTACGTAATTTTAGTTAATTTATAGGATTATGAACATCTATGATTTTTGAGAGTTATGTAGAGTATATTTGATATCTAGATATCCTTTGATCAGATTCTTTTCGATCACCAAAATTTGTCTTGAAACACTGAACATTTCCTATTAATCACATGTGTATATGAACATGTTGAACCAGCCAGCTCTTAGGCACTGAAACCTCCCTGAATGTGGTTACTCATTTCAGATGAACAGTGAAAGAAAGATCCCTTTATGGTGGGAATTCCATTCAGCTGCGACTTCTCTCTCTTTATACCAAGGAAGGGCATTTGAGAAGGGTGTGTGTATTTTTAAAGGCCGATCACTGACCCCACACTTCTCTGCTGGCAGTGGTGGGCCTAGTTGAGGGTAGAAATCGATATACTGTAGCTTGCACTTCTCTAGACCCAGTAGTTGCTTTGCACTACTTCCTGCTGCTCTTTACAGTTAGGTGGTAGACGATGATGAAAGAAAATGAAAAACGGTAATGAAAACGAAGTTGAAATCTGGTTGATACATGTTGATGAAAAACGTAGCATGTTTTAATTCAGGTTATATCAGTCTTAATGCTCACTGATAAGCAGCGCAACATTTAACTACCAGATTTCAGCATGGATTTTGACAAACATGACAGATAAAAATGAGGCTACGTCTGACCCAGTGCAGTGTTGAGGTCTCAGCATCAGTCATCCCCTGACTGGCATGTTTCCCAGCACCCAGAGCGAGTCTCAGGCCCAAACTCATCAAACAACATCCTAGGCCACTCCTCACTTCTCTCCACTGACAGCTGCATCTGTTTTATGCATTCCCTGTTGAGGTGGACAGACTGACTTGTTAAAAGGGAGATGACTGCTTTGATATATAACCTGTCTGGTGAAGACTAGTGTAGATACCTGAATCCCATCTCTGTCACGACAAGCCCCGGCTGCACGCTCACAGGGTGTTCCCCACCATTACCCACTGCAGATGGTTATCATGTCAGCAGGGCCTGTCGTCAGTTATTGGACATGTGCAATAACAGTTATGATGGGTATGTGCTGAGGAAAGATGCTGCCTTGAGAATTAGTACTTGTGGTATCAGTCTAGGGATTTTAACTCATACTGCATTAATTTCTATTGATTTGTATTAGCCATGCGAGCTGGGATGGCAGTTTAGGATGATCAGTCAGCCCATCACTTTTAGAATTAAACATCTGTATTTTGTACATCATGGTACCCAGATGATGAATCCTAATGATGTGGAAGATCTCCTAATTACATGGATGATCCCCTGTTTTGACTTCTCTTTTAGTGCCACCATGGTATTGAAATTTGTAGTTTTGAGTGAAATTTATGGATTTATTGGCTGGATTGCCATGAAATCTGGTGTAGACATTCATGCTCCTCTCAGGATTAATTGAATTTACATTGGTAGTTTACCAACCTTTTATCTATCAACATTATCAGAGCTTGGTCTTTTTTAAATTAAACTTTAACAGTTTGTCAACAAAGGTTATCCAACAGAGCTTTCTGAGACTTGCAATTACAAGAAATTATCTTGGAGTGATAACAGTTCAGCACATGTGCAAAGGTAAGTGTGTTATGATGGATTTGTCTGTAATGGAAAGTGGAAACACAAAATATATAATATATAAATAAATAAACACAAATATAAAACTGTGATACCTAATGTATCCCTTGAATGAAGATAGGCCTACTGTTCCTTCTAGCTCCCCACCACAGGGAGTCAAAGGTCAGGTTCAGAGAACAAGCGGCAGCACTGGAGAAGACAAATGGTGTTTGAGAAGGTAACACGTGAGGGAGATGACAGATTGATGTCTTAGTTTGGCCTCTACCTCCTGGATCCTAATGGGCCCTTTTCCCTCCTACGGGCTCTTACTGGACCATGTCAGCCCTCACTGGCTCTGTGTGACCTCTGAACTCCGGTAGGCTTGAGCGCTCTGGGTTCGGTGGTCAGACACTTGTTCTGCACCACTACAGCTCATAAAGGTTTTTCTTTAGGAGACAGGGGAGTGTTTAACCTTGTGAATGGGGCCTCCTTCAAGCTGTGAAAAAGCAGAGTGTCTGCATTTGATGGGATCTCCATTTGATGTGTTTCTAACACTGCTGGTTCCTCTGTTTATATCCTGTTTTTTTACGTGGTCTGGTACTTTCCTCAGAGTATGTACTCCTTAGTCCTGTCTTAATTCCCTCTTAGCCCTGTTTGTTAATATACAAAAGAAATGTAACTAGTTTAAATGAATGTTTGTATGAAGGGCAGTCATTACTCTCAGGCCTTTTGGTACATTGGCTGGGACTATTAGGGGACTTCAGGATTAGTAAGAAGATAGCCAGTGTTCAGCTTGGTGTTGAACTTCCATTTCCTGGTCATTTTCTGGCAGCACAACAACAGCTGGGACAGTACCTTCAAATATTGGTGTCAGCTGAAAAAATAAAAAGCGTCAGATCCCTATGATTTTTTTTCTTAGTCTTAATGACCATCAAAAATACCTTCGCTGGATTATGCGTTGATAAAGGAAGATTATGCCCAAATGTAGCAAAAACTGAAACATTAGACAAGTTGACTGTGGTGTGAAATATTATTTTTATATGCTCAATATTTGTTATTATGGGTATTTTTATACAGATCATTAGGCATCTACTCACAATGTGCTGACTCATGATATCATGATGATGTGTGGTTCTGTGTGGAGACTAATCATGTGGACAGATGATAGCTGATAATATGGATAGATGATGATGATTTGGGGACAGTTGATGTATAGTGACCCACATGACTGACCCACAACAGGTTAAGCTCTGCAGTGGAGTGTGTTTTAAGGGCAAAGAGCAGCCAGTCCCAGTGTCCGGCCTCTGAGACTGATTTATGAGGGTGCACTATACAGATACTAGGTTGTATTTTTAGCACTCAGTGGTCACACAGGTCTTCCTCTGACAAACAGCTGTTGACAGTGATTGGTTGCTGTCTGTGTGACTGTCAATTGAGGAGACAGTTTAGCAAATTGTATGCCTCATCGGTTTGTTTGGAATGTCTGAAGCACTCAATGTGTGGTCAGCGCTCACTGGGCACTAGGGATTTAGGGTCATTTGATAATGAGATAAGAAACGTAGGTGTGAGTGTGTGTCAGTGTATGTTGCACTTCTGGTCCATGCGTCTGAGAATGATATGTGAGACACTTTGTGTGCACAATAAAAGTAATGAATTATAAATGCCTAATTGTGTATTTCTGTATGTAAGCATGTATGTAAGCATTCACATGTAATCATGTGTTGGAACTAGAAGAAGCTTGTGTGTGTGTGTGTGTGTGTGTGTGTGTGTGTGTGTGTGTGTGTGTG
>NC_045733.1:27710977-27750049 GCF_008692095.1 Etheostoma spectabile | reverse complement strand
GTGTGTGTGTGTGTGTGTGTGTGTGTGTGTGTGTGTGTGTGTGTGTGTGCGCACTTGTATATGTGTAAATCTGTTACTAAGAGTGTATAACAGAGAGTGTGTCAATGCTGTAGGTTCCCTGCTGCTCAGGGTCAAACCCCATTGTAAATCAGACTCTTATCTGATGGCGTCTAATAGCTTTATTAACAAAAGGCAGGCCTACAGCAGGTGTTCAAAGACAGTAAACACAGAAAACAAATGAGCTAAGACTTCAGACTTATTTGGTATATGTGTTCATTGTCTTGTCAGTCACACTTTTGTGTTACACCAAAGCTTCTTGTTGAGGTCAAGATAATTGAGTAAAAAACAGGCCTTGGAGCGTATACAGGCAACAGTCTTTGTCTGTGATCTATTTTCAGTTGAGTACAAAATGTTGATACCAAATGTTTAAGCCTTTATCCCATTCCCATATCCAATTATGTTGCAAACATATTTCAAAAGGAAAGACTAACACCATATATTTATGTTTTATTGGCTAGAAACTAAATTCTTTGATTTATCCTGATTAGGGCTTTTAAAGCCATATTTTCACTAGATAAACCTGTCTCAATGCAATCATTTACACTTTCTTTAGCAGTTGTATGGAACTCTTCAACTTTTACCATAACACCTGGTAACTTTGCTAATTTTATTTCAGAACCAAAAATAATTGCTTTAGTTTTTCCCCAGCAGGGATAATCTTTTATCTTTCTAAGATCCTCACTGAGGGTATTTTCAACTACTGTTTTTCTTTATATGCTACTTTATCATCACCATTTAAAAAAGATTGCATGAGGCATCTGCTTTAAAGTCATATTAATGAGAATAATAAAGGGCCCCAGAAAACTACCCTGTGGCATCCCACGTCCTATAATTCTTGACTCTGAAAATGTGTCATTAATGTCAACAATTTGATTATGATTTGGTAGGTACAGTATGACTGTGAGTCACCACTGAACTGCTATTCTGTGATGCTTTTCTATAATCAGAGTGTGGCAGTTGTGTGTGCTTGAAGGGTGTCACAAGTCTACCAGTATATTCACACTGTGAGCAAGATGATCAACAAATCACTGAAATTCCAATTACTTGCTATAAAGCTACAGAGTGAGACTGGATTAATCTACTTCACACACCTATGTGGCACTGCTCTTTAATTCATAATACTACCTGTCAACTATGACAATAACAAGTGGTTAATTTCAGCTGTTGTATAGTTTTAGTTCTGTGCTGGAAAGTTACATTAACCATTTCCTATCTCTTCTGGAGACTGTCATCCATTGTTGGAGCAGTGGCTTCCCTCAGCCACACCTTGCCCCTCCCAGCCCAAATGTCCTCTCAACCTGCTTTATTCATTAACCCACTTCCCTCCACTGTGCTCCTGCATTTTTTGGTCAAATACATTGCTCAAAGGAAACAATCATGGGACCTACATGCCTTTGCTGACTAATATGTTTCCCAGATGCACAAATATCATGTGTTTTCTCTTCATACTTTTTGCCTTTTTTTAAACTTTCACTGCTTTAGTTAACTAGCATTTCTGGATAAAATGAATGGAGATGTTAGAATATGATTGAAAAGCAACATAGATGTGTTATAAATTGTGCTATTGTACAGCTATTGTATGAGTGTACGTTCACTAAGTGAATATTATGAAAATAAAATATGTATTTCTTGCTAGAAATGTAATCAAAATGCATTTTTATACAGAAACTAACAGAAAATTTTGATTTGTTTTTTCACTAAAAATGAGCAAAACGTCTGCCATGTTTTTTGTTCTCACAGCCGGAATCTTGAAAGTCACATGAAAAACAATAGGAAAAGAATTGGCAAAAAAAATTTAACAGTCATACAATTCAAGGGCAATTATTGTAACCCCTCTATCTTATTGGACATTGGACCAGCATAGTCAGGGTATGTTTTTATATGAGACTGGGTTGGAGTGTGTGTCTGCTGGACACTGACAGCGTACAGTCATTTTGAGCCCACCTGCTGTAGAGCATGACTCTGATGTGTGTGGGTTGGAGACTGGAATCAGGCGCCTGGAGCCAAGGTTGCTTCAGGATTGACCCAGTTGTTGAAGGAAACAAAGACCCCAGGGTGTACTGGAGATTCAGTCTGGCCGTGTGCAACCTTTTGGGGCTATGCCTCCATAATTAGATCTGTCCAGATCAGAGGCAGATCAGTGAAGCAGGAGACAATGTTTGTTGGTTCATCATGACGGACGGGCTGCTGAAAAGAGCCATTCCCCTCCTACATACCTGCAGCTGTGCTGTTTTGACAGCTTACTGTGCATACTGTACACACTGGGTTGGAGGATGAGGGGCTTACTCTGAAAACAAAATTGATTGAGTGAGCCATTCACAATTTCAGTCTACTACTGGAGAAAGTCACATGCTACTGGCAAGAGGAAGTTGGACAGATTTGTGTGTGTGTCTTAGTTGCAGGTGTGAAGATGTTTGTTTATTGCTATGCTTCCTTGCACTCAGTGCCTCTACTTGCTCTGTGAAACAGCTTTACAGAATATTAGGAAAGGTTGCAGAGTGGAATTTATTATTAAGTATAGTGCTAACTTGGACATCATTACTAAGCAAATATTTTGCAATCTGTTCAGCTGACTTGTGTGAGTGCACACATTAATCTACAGTCCCAAGCTTCATAGTAGCTGTTCTTTTTATTGGGGATTTGTGAGCTGGTGTTTAAAACATCCTCCTGAAGGACTGTACTTTTTTCTCATTTAAATTTCTATTGAATACTTAATAACAGAGTATGTAAGTACAGGGTTGGTCATACATTTCAGAATCTTGGCATAAACATACTACATGTCACAGAGGAAAAATAAAATTTGAAAAATAAAGTAAGAAATATAAGGGGGAAATCCAGTCTACAGACAGACGAAGAAGTTATGCTGTATTTAGTCTCTGCTTTCTTAGGTTACGTTTTCATTCACCCTTGTGTAGGTCCAAAAAAGATCCCAAGAGGTCATCCCATTCTGCTTGTTTGTCGACAGCTTGTGAAGCATAGACTCATAAGATGCTGTCTCCACCATTGCATTAGTCCATTCTTTCAGATTAGGAGATACAGCAGTTTTCCAGTGTCTTAAAATAACTCTTAAAGCTGTGACCAAGCCCACCATAAAGACAAAAAGTTCTTTTTGATATATTCGGTATTTGTGATCTGTCCCCTAGTAAACATACGGCAGGAGTCAAGGGAATCACTAAACCTGACCAGCTACTCAGGAAGTCCACAGCATTGGTCCAAAATTGATTCACTAATGCACCTTCCTATTCACAGTGAAGACAAGCCCCTAACTCTGTTTTACACTTCCAACACATATTATCATTCATCAGTTTCATTCTATGTTGTCTCACTGAGGTATGATACTATCTATGCATGATTTTATGTTGTGTGAACTTCCCTCTTGTTTCTCTTACATACTGTACTTTCCACAGTCCGCTAGTACCCCCAACCATTTCTCCTGTGTAAAGTTTATTCTCAGGTCTCTCTGCCATAACAATTTCACATTAGAGGACTCACCACTTACCGAATAGTTTGTTAGTCTATAAAATTGTGAGGCCGTACAGCGTTTCAATGGCGCATTCAGATATTCCAAAATATCATTTTCTGAACCAGTACCAATTCAAGATTTTACACAGTCCCTGATTTGTAAGTACTTTCAAAAATGTTGTTTACCTGTAAGTTTAAATCGATGTGATAAATCCTCATAAGACGTGAATTTTTAATTTTTGTACAGGTCTCATATAGTATATATACCACGTGTATGCCACTGCCTCCAATACACTGACGTTTTACCAATATGTATGGCAGGATTAAACCACGATGAAGCATATATCTGTACATACTGCGACAACTTATACATTTTGTGTACCTTGGCCCACATTTCCTTAGAGTGCATCCAAGAGTTGGATTTGTTGTTCTACTTTGTTGAGACAGATGCTCCTTCGGACTAAATGGTTAACATAACTCATTCTCAATTTCCATCCATTCTAGCTTGCTGTCTGTCGTTTTCCAATATTTGGTTATTTTAGTCATTTCAAAAGATATCCCATATAACCGTGGATCTGTAAGCCCAATCCCCCTTTCTCCTTGGGGGTGCAGAGTTTACTCAGTTTCATCCTTGCTTTTTTCCTATCCCATAAAAACTGTTTAACTATATCATCACACTTCTTAAAAATGGCCGGCGGTATCAGGTTTGGCAGCATCATTACTAAATAGTTAAATTGAGGGGGTGCTATTATTTTAATAACATTGACTTTTTCCCACAGAGTAAGTTTTATTTGTTACCACTTCTCCAAATTTGTTTACATCTTTTGCAACACCAGGTTAAAATGTAACAAGGGCATCTCTCCTATGTCTTGACTGAGTTTAATTCAAAGATACTTCATGCCTTGAGGTACCCACTTAAATTTAAATGTTTACACCATGTGTGTGTACCCAAAATGTGACAAAGCAGAAAGAGAAAGCTCCATTCCACCTCATCAAAGGCAAGACTGTACTTTTGACATCTTTTACAAATTTTGTATGCTAAGTACTGTATATGCTTATTACTGTACTTGTCATTCAATGAACAACTATTGCAATCACAATTTGAAAGTGTGCAATTTTTAAAGTGCAACAACTGTAATTTTAATTATTACTTGCATAACAACTATCACCAGCAGATAACGTGATATCTTAATAAATATGTGATGAATTGGTCATATCTTCTATTAGAATACTCATAATATATAATAATAACATATAATATACAGTGTATACATATCATCCAAAAAAGATTTAATATGTCACTAGTAAAGTATTTAATCGGTTTATTTTCTTCTTTGTATTTTTTATATTGTAATATCTTGTCAATTCATCTGTCCATCTGCCTGCCTCCCTCTCCTCTCCTTGTATTCCCACCATGTGTGCCCTGGTGCTCGGCCATCTGAGACACAGTCTTTCAGAGCATACAATAGACTTTGCAGCAGCCTGTTGTGGTCTCTGTGTGCCACTTCAAAACAGGAAAGTTTTCAATTATCTCATGCTTACTCCAGAAGGTTTTGATCCGGCCACAATGTCCCTGATGCGCTAGGTCTATATATATAATTTATCATTATTTATCATAAATTATCATAAATTATATATAACTATCAGATAGAAGGATGAAGAATGTACTCCTTACCTAAGTATGTCTTGGTCAATTAGGGTTTATGTCGTGGAAACAATGGTGGTGCAATAGGAAAACCATATGATGAGTCAGGGATTTTTTTTGGCTGCAGAACTTGTGCTAGCAGAGTTGAAACTGGTGGTGCTGGTGGTGGGGGGCATAGAGGGCAAAGGGATCTTATTGTTTTTGAGTTATTGTTTCTGTATCTTAAGAGTGAGCAGAAACAACAAAATATGTTTTTCATGTGGGATTTGTTCCTCTTCAGGATGCTCAGTAGACCTTGGAACCGTATTATTTAACCATAATATTTCCCCCTTTTTCTGGTTTAAATGAAGGTGATGTCCAACTGTAAAGTGTATAATTCTGTAATTCCTATTTGTTGGCATGCCCATCTGCCAATTATTTCCACACAATTTGAACCACTGTGGTTTTGTTCCTCTCCGTCTTCCAATTTACTGTCAGCAGTAGCTGCCACACTCTCCTCTCTGCCTCCTTTCCCTCCTGCCTCTCTCTCCTTCCGATTCGTTTTCTACCTCTCCCTTCTCTAAAAAAGCCCCAGTCCCCCCCTACCTCCCTGCACCTCCCCCAGCTCAGTTTACAAGGGGAGCTTGTGGAGATCAGCTCTGTAGTGAGAGTTTTTTTTTTTTAGCATTCTCAGAGCTACAAAGGCAAGGAAGAGGCTGACGGGAGCAGCCACTGGGTTGTTACAGAAGCCTGAGTGAATGGTCGAACATTTCTGTGGACACATGAGAGAATGCTGTCAGGACTGGCTCTACTGCTGCTCGTCTGCCTCCACATGCGTGTGCAGGGGAAGCCGCGGTCACAGGTAGTACCCGCTTCACCTCTGTTGGGTCCTGGAGGAACCTGGGTGAGAGTTGGAATTCCCATTGATGCTAACACTCTTGCTTTAAGAGTCACATTGCATGATGCACTGCTTAGTGTTTGTTTCTTTTGGACTCTTTACAGAGAGGTTTTGGAAGTCGTTGGTGTCACCATGAGAAATTCTGTGCAAATATTGGACTTGGATAATAAAGTAGATCTGATAAAGACATCTACATTTCATGGATGTATATATAAGTAAGCCTGGTACTCATTTTACAACCAGTTTTTGCAGCTCTGGACGTTGTCTCTTCATTACTTGGACTGTCATTGGGGCCCTGTGATCCTGTGGTCCATCTACTGAGTGGTAGTATTTACTGTATGGCTGTTTTCACTGTGGCTCTGCTTGCTCTCCAAGTGGTTTATTTTTCCACCGCACATTCACAGGCTACTTCACAGGATTAGATTACCCTCTGAGTGGAAGACTCGGTGAGACAAGCCTGTTTTGGTACAATAAAGATGTACTTGGAACTCTATTAGGGATAGACTGCAAGCCTGAATTAGCCTGTCGCTGCCTGTGGCTGAGCTCAGCTAATTTTAGCTCACCTGTGCTTGCTGATGATTAATGCGGCTGGTGTGTGAGGTGCCTGAGGTCTTTTAATACAAACTTGTGAAGTGCTGAGGTGCTGATGATGTCTATGCCAGCTTTATAAGACCCTTAACTGCATAGCTATCTATTTCATGTAAATGTTGGAATCTGTATGAAATGCAGGTTGAGTTACTTGTGTGAAATTTTTGTATTAGCACCTACTTAGACATTAGAAAGATTAAGATTATTAAGAGTGGTTGCATGTTTGGAGAACGTTGACAGACATCATCATGAATGTTTCATAGAATTAGATCTAGAAGTTGATGTTAGCATCAGAAGTCCACACAGTGGATATTCATCCTACACTAAGAACAACATAGTAATGTCCTCATCCTACTCTGTGATGTCCAATCTTACACTCATTCTCAACGGCTACAGACTAAAGACAGCTGACGTCACCTCAAAAAAGAATAACCATGTTATGCCTTGTGTATTTCTGTGAAGATGTTGGGTTGGTTATCTTTCTTTAGAGTCAGGTATATTTTTGGTAAAAATACAGACATGAGCAAAAACTATAATTGTTATGTCTGAGAATTATTTTATGAGCTATGCATTACAAAAAAATGTGTTAATTTTATTTGCTGGAAGGTAAGTCAGTCACATAAGTGACTTACTTATGTTTAGTGGAGAGTAGACCTGGCTGAGCAAACTGTTATAAAACTCCAACAGCAGAAATTCAATTAGAATGTTATGAGATTGGGATGGGTAGTGCTGCATGAAATATAAGAGCATATATATATATTTAACTATGTTAAATAACTATGTTAAATAAATATAGAAGTGATTTGTCATTTACTTTAGCAGACATTTCACCAGTTCAAAAGTTTATTGATGACATTGATAAAAAGTAAGCCAAAACTGTTTTTTGAGCTGTTTGAAAAGGGATAACCCCTAACAGAACATTGAGGTTGTATCACAGGCACAAAGTTTTGTCCTAACCACAGTAAGCATCGTTCATGTCAAAATACACGTGACATAATTTGACACTTTGACGTTAACTCAATTAAAACGTTGTAAGTCCTCCTTTTATCAATATTAACATTGAAATGCAGCTTAAACTGCCTTACACTGTGGAATTAAAACAAAATACAATTATTAAAGAAAAAAAAAACCCACATACCTGAAAATGACAACATACACAAGAGGGTCATAAGAAGAAAATAAAAAACAATGAAAAGGCACAGACCTAAAAGTAGAAAAGTGACAGTAGAAAAAAAGCTAAAAATAACCCACATTAACTAAATGCCGGCCTGAATAAGCAGGCCTTTATTTCAGTTGATCATATCATCAATCTATGTTGTTCTGTGGTATTTTCCAGTTGGAATCAAAGCCATTCCCTTGCAGTATTGACACCCGGCAGAGACCCTTTGGTCATTCTGTTCCCAAAAGAAATCAGAGGAGTTATGTCAGGAGAAACCCAATGCACTTTTATGACTGTAGATTCAACATGCTCGATGCTATTTCTGAGTCTTTTACAAGCGTGGCAGTCTTTAACGAAGACGGGCTGCCCTTCGCCCCGGGCTGTGAGGGCAGTTTGTGGTGTGGATGAGGCCTTCTTTTTACTGTTGGGATCAAAGGTCCTGCCACTCATACCTACATTTCCATTCACCCATTGGCGATGCCTTTGCTCGCAGCTTGTGGGATATCTTGCAGATATGAAACATAATAACCTGATGTGAATTTTGAGACTTTTAGTCCAGCAAAAACAATTTTCACAACACTAAAATGAATGTGGGTAACTTGCTTAATCGCCAATATAAAAAGGCACAAAAACCAATGCCTTCACTTACTTTGTTTTGTCTTCCTCTCATAATTTCCTATGTTAAGTAATCCCAGTTTGTCTGGGTTCCGATTTTGGTTTGACACATGTTGATATTGGTTTCATGAAAATCTATGTTGTGCAGAATGGAACATTGAGTGATTACTAGCCAAAACACCAGAACCTGTGTGTCTGTTTGTGGTTACAAACCACGGTTAGACTTCAAGTTAATGTTCCGATTTTACCAGAGCCAGAAGTGAAATCTGAAGGAAAGGGACACATTGAATAAATTTGCAAGTTTTGAGCTATTGATGAAGTCACATATTCCATGAAGTACATGCATGACTGGGCTAGGGGTGAAGCTTGATTCATCTTGTTTCCAGTTAACGTTCCAGAAAGTCTTGTACAAGGGGTTTTAAATATGCACTTAATGGACACATACATGATTTTGTGGTAAAAGACTCCCACCTCAGCCCAGAGCCCTTTGCTGCAGGTCTTCCTCTCTCTCTCTTTCTCTCTCTCTCGCCTTCCCTCTTTATCTAAATAAGGCACACAATGCCAAAAATATACCTCTTATAAAAAGGCTCCTACTAGAGGCTGCATGTCCCGGGGAAAAATCTGCATCCTGACAAGTTGATAAAGAAACTGCATTGTTCTTGTAGCAGTAAAGAAATAAGTAGTCCTGGTATTTTATAAGTATAATAAGGAAATATATAAAATCTGAATATTGTGACTCTGCTATACTCTGTTAACTTGGATACTTAGGTAATGATGGTTATGGTTAAATCCAATAAAGAGCAGGAAAAAGCTGCTGACATTACCCTAAACTCTGATAGCAGCCAGGAGCAGCTTCCACACAGATGGGAAATACTAAGGAGTTTGTGTAAGTAGTTGTGACAGGTCATTTTTTAAACATAACTTGTAGCCCCGTAAACACTTGTTAATGAGGTGCTCCTTGCTTTTGGAACTTGGAAGTAATGTTTTGTTACTACTGTAGGTAGTAAGCTTGTAATTGCAGTTTACAGGAAAGTTTATTATTTTGTTTTTTTGGAAAGACAAAAAGAACCACACTCTAATCTTTTTAACTCTTGTATTGGCTTTTTATCAACCAAAATTGACCTGGTTTATAAAGCATAAAGTAGCCTGTAAATGATCCCCCTTTTCTGTCTTACATCTTTTTAGCCAACTGGATTCCAACTTATTATAATTACTCGTTTTACACTTCTGTTTGAATTGTACCTCATTTACATGAATGATGCCTCATTTTGAGTAAAACTTGCAGAAATTCTGAATAATGTTGGCTAATAGTTAAGATCAAAGGAACATATGCTTATAATTTTGACCTGGGTAAACCATAAAAGTACAGGTCAAATTTGACCCGAGGACAACACAAGGGTTAAGTGCTTAGGATCCCTCTTACTACATCCCTGTGTTTAACGCGTCAACAGGCGCAGAAATCTAAAGCTTGACAGACCTGATTGTAGTTACAGTTTCTATGCTGTGATTGGACAATCCCTGTTTGTGGAAGGGGTTTAGTGAAAGGTCTAATCCTTTCACATAACCCAAAGAAGAAGAAATCCATACAAACAATGGATGTGCACTGAATCCTGGAAAAGAGGAACTTTCTCTAATATTTTGTACTTTACTGTGTATATTTAACACAGGATGTAGCAGTAATTCAGTGGTTCAGTCCGTTTATTAGTGAGAATGTCACATGTGAACTTGATGATAGTGTGGCTTCCACATGCAGATGTGTTTGAAGTGCTGACTGAAGTAAAAGCAGTGTTGGCTTCACTCGCTAATTAAAACCAGTTAAAGATCCCAACACGTGGGAGGCAGATGCTGGTAGCCGTGACAACCACTATGTGGACTTCGTATGACAAAGAAAGAAAATGTATTTAATCATGATCTTACTTGATTTTTATTGATAAATGTCTGTGAAATCTCAGTAATGTCATTTCCAGACTCAGCATTGTGTCTTGAGGTCACTTCCACTATAAATTCTTTGTCGTTGGGATGATTTTGCCTTTGTCTTCTCAACCTGGGAGCTAAATTAGGGCTCTATTGCATTTCCAGATGAGCTGGTGTGTCACAGCTGACCAAGTCATGATAACTTCATTGGCAGTTTGCCCCAAAAAAATATAACCGTACTACGTGTGACGAGCTGTAGAAATCCCTGTGGTCACCAAACAGCACCTTTTTAACCCCACACTCCATCCCAGGATGCATTTTTACAGTAGGATTGCAGATCATACTGTAGCATGCCTTTATTCCAAGAGGTTTACCTTGAGGAGCTGTGCTAATATCCCACTAGCTTTGCCAGGCAGGAAGTACACATCTCACATTGTTGTTGTTGGTTTTTTATTTTTTTGGGGGGGGGTCTTAACCGCTGCACCATCTCCAGACTAAGAAAACATACTTTTTTTCATAACTTCCTCCATTTCATTGCAGAATTATTGTGACCAGCAGAATGTAGCATGTCAGTTTTTCTAGGCAGTAATTATCCAGGTGATGCTTCAGTGCTTAACACAGACTCTTTACTTGTTGATGTACACATCCTATCATGTCTAGTATAGCCCTGGTATGGTACAGTTGTGGACTAACATATTGTGGGAACCTGACATGCTGCCCTGGACATGGGAAAGAGGCTGCAACTCACATAAAGTTTGTATTTGCGTTGTGCTGTGTCTGGTAAAGCCCTTATAAACATGACATTGCATGGAGACAAACTGCCTCACTACTGCTGATTTACAATAGGATTTGGAAGTTTTATTTACTATAAATTGTTGTCTTGGGACTGCAAGCAATTATATTTAGAGGATGTAAGAAGCTAATGTCTGAAATGTTTGTTGGACATATTTACTGTATACATACGACAGACCAGTTTGAGTTGTGTTGATCGTAGTGCTTTACAATTAATCAAAATTGTATTTGTGGTTACAATTTTGCTCTTAATAATCCCAAAAACAAAGAAAATGAGAAAGTTTTGCAAGTAGACTTTTTCTTTGTCTTGTGTTCTGAATAGTGATGTCAAACAATATAATCTAATTAATGTCATAGTTAACGTGCAATTAATCACGCATTTATGTCTATTCTAAATGTCCTTTGATTTCTTTTTGTCCCATTAATTTTTCTCATTTTAATGCTCTATCAACATGAAAAAGTGGATTGGCTTGCTTTGTGCAAACACCATTGGCACATAGCATACTGTAGTGTTAATTAACATTCTCACTTGGAGCAGTCATTCACATTTACTTATGCCTGGTGGCAAATAATCACTCACACAATGTAACACTGTCCATCCATCCATCAAAAGGGTGGAAAAAAAAACTTTGACGGGGGGGGGGGCAAAGGATTGGCATCAGCTGTGTGCTTGGCCATCAAGTGGTATTGGCCATCTTGAAATCAAGTGGTATTTCAGACTGGACGTGCTGCGATAATGGCTCAGTTCACAGAGACAAAACACACAGATAATTTTGGTTTTGTCAATGGAACCATTTGGCAAATTTTAAAAAGTAAACTTTCCGTTCAAGGTGCAATATGTAATACTGACAGCTAGTGTTTAAAATAGTTACTGCGATACAAATTAAAAATACTGGAGAGAGTCGTCTCCCCCGCCCCTTCCTCCCCAGACTAGAAATTCACATTGGTTACCAGGCTGAGACTGCAGCATCTACAACAGTGTTGCTACAACAATTAGCCAACTGAGCATCCTTTTGGGTTCTAAACTGTAGATTTACCCGGGTTTGTTACGTCTCTGCTCACGGTCCAGTTAGAAACATGCTGTTTTTTTTAGGGCGAGTAGAATCTATCTCCATTGATCCCGTTCGTTTATTTGCTGCTTTCATGGCTGTACTAACGTTACAGCTGTAGCGCGCTGGCTTTACGTTTTTACAGGTATATCTGGCAACCCGGCCTGGCTATCAAACTGGGCAGTTTGACAAAACACAGGCCAAAACACAAACAATAATTCCGTCATGGAAAGGAAATTGTAAAAGGTGAAAATACTGGCATTAGCGTTGTTGTCCGAAAATTTAGTATTTCAACTGTGCATGTTTCCTTAATATCTGATGACGCATTGTTGTCATTTTTGGATTTTATACTGTAAACATATTTCATATTGGACCTCTAGCACAGTTAATTGTGCTTTAACTGACTTGTTCTGAATAGGAAAAAAAAGTTCAAATGGAAAAGGTATCAAGGTGTTTTCACTTGATTTGTTTAACTCATTCATTGTTTTTAAGGTTCAATAATTGCAACATCTTTCCAAGAGACAATGAGTAATTGTGTTAAATATTCATGATTGTGATTTCTTTTTTACATAATCGAGCAACCCTAGTTGAACCTAGGGCTGGGCAATAAATTGCTAGTATATCGATATATGAGGCTAGATATTGTCTTAAATGTTGGATATGACACAAGTGTTGTCTTTTCCTGGTTCAAAGGCTGCATTGCAGTAAAGGAATGTAATATTCTGAACTTATAAAACTCGTCTAGCTGTTACGCACCTTTATCCACTTAGTCATTATGTTCACATTGTCACTTGGTCAAAATTTTTTATTTTCTCCATCTCGCCCATCTAGTTCAATTCAATTTCGTTTATTTTATCAATTCATAACAAGAGTTATCTCAAGACACTTTATAGATAAAGTAGGTCTAGACTACACTCTAGTAATTCCCCCAAGAGCATATAGTTTGACAGTGGCGAGGAAAAACTCCTTTTAGGGAGAAACCTTGGACAGACCCAGGCTCTCTGTAGGCGGTGCCTGGCGGAGCTGGTTAGGAGTTGTAATGAATAGTGGCAACAATAGTCACAATAAAGATAATGGAACAGTGACTAGAAATACTAGTTGTAGTAGTTCATGGCATAGCAGGGCACTGCAGGGCATTACAGAGCACAGCAGAGCATAGCAGGACGTAGCACCGCTGAGTGGAGCAGGGTGTAACAGAGCATAGCAGGACGTGTAACAGAATCATGGCGACAGCTGCAACCAGGATTTTGGTGCCACCACATGTTGGGCAAAAAGTTGAACCCTAATACTTAAGAAAATGCATCCCACACACAATAAGATACATTTTGGAGATAGAGGAAAGGTGACAGAGAGATACATGCTGAGCCCTGTGCATTATTTAATGTCTACTGCTTCTATTCACCTGGGTGTAGTTTGGCCCAATATTTGGATACTGCTGGTACAGTGGATGTACTGAAGCTCTGTGGCCCAGTGCCAGTCTGTCTGCTTTGGGCTTGATGTGTGTCTGTCAGTTGCCCAATTTTCTGTCTCAGCACTCTAAACATTGCTAACATCATTCACCTGTTAGACGCAGAAACGGGTGCCTTCACTTTCCATACTCTACTACATGCTTTGTGAATTATAAAATACATTTTGTATCTCATCCCGTAACTCAGTTCTCAGATAATTTTTGCAGCCGTGTTTCAGGAAGACACCAGACCACTTATTAGTTTGTCACCCAGAAGCACTAATGTTATTTGAGCAGGCATAATAATATTAATAAGGTTGTATAAATAACTCATCTTAATAAAAGTATCATCGCGGACACAGAATAATCTGCGTAAAATATCTTGACTGAGGCTTCAGGCCAGTGTGACAAAGAGCTGTGATGCCTGATGATATCCCACTTCACCCAGTAAATAACCATGTCTGACAAACCCTCACAAAAGATTTGAACTGCTGCAAAACATCAGAGTTCATCTTAGGTACACAAACACACTCTTCTGCTCGACATTCCAGCAAGTAGAGCCTGTTTTCCACCACATTGCAAACTTAATTTACCTCAGGAGTTAAAAGCCTGCGTGATATGATATAAATCTTAGTATTCCCATTGTATTCAGATTTGCATTCCTAGTTGAAACCACAATCCAGGCCTCCTGGATGGATAAAAAGTACTATTATTGCAAGGCAACTGTAACATCATGCCAGAGCTGCCGGGAAGGGATTTAGTGCCTGTGCAACTGTATATCTTAACTTTGCGCATGTTTACTGTTAAGAAATGATACAAATGTCTGATATATGCCCTAATTCTCTGATAATGGTTTATTCGCTCCCTCTAAATAATTATTTCAGGAAAGAGATACATCTGAACACAAGCAAGTGAAACAGCAAACTGGGAATCATTTGTACAATTATGTTCTAACAGACAGATCAAGGGGACAGTGCAAAGCATCACTCATTTCTGGGCTACAATATAAAACTCTACAATAGGTGCTTGGCCTCAGATCTAGTTGCTAGAAGTTGTTAGAGGTGTCAGAAGTTGTATGCAGTCCAGTGTGTGATTTTCTAATATGCATTAATACTTTTTAGCATATTGTCCGTAATTAGTACACATTTATTGTGCTTGTTAGTTTGCCCCCTTTAAAGCTGCACTAGTCTCACATTGCCAGAGCTATCTTCACAGCACTGTGAAGTAAGGTCTGCCTACTCCACACTTATAGGGATTTTGACAATGGCAAGAGAGTGGAAGCACAGGGACAGCCAGCGCTCTGCTTCCGTCAGGCAATTATCCTGGAAGTGTACTTCCATTTATCCAGACAATAGATAGATAGATAGATAGATAGATCTGTATTGTCATTGTGCTCAGAGTACATTGAATTACAATTGAATAAATAGAATAAAGTTAAGTAAGCAGAACCCAGACAAAGGCAACTTGAAAAAATATGAACAAAAGCAAAATAAATACAAGTTATCTTAAATAGTAAAACACATGTGATTGTGCGAAACAAGAAGCTGCAATATTCAATATTTCTGTTAAAATCTGGTCAAATGACTACTTGTAATGTGAAAGTTATTGCTCATTAGAATAAACAGAGTAGACAGAGAATTATCCCCAACTTTGCACTTCTGTACAGTGTGTTTTTGAGTCATTCCGCACGTAGTTTGGGTTTAACAGGCCAAAACTTTAACGTTTTGGTTCGCTTTTCTTATTCATCTCATGAACCTTGTTTCCAGTAGCAGCAGGGAGCTGTTTTCAGCTCTAATAAACCCAAAACTGACAAGAACAACATGGTAAACTGGCAAAGTTAGCAACTCACAATGTGACAATGTAGTGGAGCAAAAGAGATATTTTCCTCAGGAGTTGGTGGAGACAAAAACTAATTACTAAAATAATTTAGTAATACTGCTTTAAAAGACTTCTTTTTTGAAACAAAAATCGCGAGTAGCCTAACCTGTCCTAAAAATACCATTTCCTGAGACATGGGGGTTATAACTTAATTCTTGAAATACAAAAAGGGAAAGAGTGCCTTGGGTTTAAGAGATCTAGCAAAATACGAGCGAAAGCCCCTTCCTTCTGTTTGTAAGGTCCCAAAATTCACATGACCCCAGAAATTTGTTAAAACCGCTTTCTTATTAATTTTAGGACCCAGCACACTCAATGTGTGTGTTAATATTTATCCTATAACTCAGAGTTTACTTGGCTGGCTAGTAACTATATAGTGACCACTGTGACCCCAAGGTTTACAGTCTCTACCAGAGTTTATTTTCAATATTCAAACATTATTTGGGTACATTGGTTATTATTCGGTTTGATGTACTGTAGATAAAAGGAAAAGAAGTAGATAGATCGAAAAGAAAAATATACATATCTACAGTTTTTTTGTTGTTGTTGTTTTTTTAACATGTTCAAAATAAACTAAACTGAATAAGCTGCAAAGTGAGTGGAAGTGCTGCCATACTATAAGCCCCTAGGGAAAAACAATAGTGCAACAAGATAGTACTATAGTGACCAAAACTCACCTCTAAGGATGTTTGTGTCTCAATCTAAATGTCTTGTGTTATCTGGGAGAAGAAGAAATCTTCGGTGACATGTGCTATTGGCTGTGTGTGAGTTCAGTTTGTTACAAAAACGCTGCAGTATAATTAGTTTATCCTAGCTGCATCGCGTGGGACAATACCATCAGGATTTTCTTTAAGATTATGTTGTTTTTTAGTGTCGTGAGTTGACTCTACCGTCCTGACACATGTAACCATTCCCAGATGAAGGTGGGCTTTAGCGGCGTTTTAAAAATCCTGTTATAACTCCACTGAAAACATGGCGATTTCCCTCACCAGATGCCACAAGCCACCCACAGAGAGAAGGTGGAAGAAAGCATTGAAGGTGGGTCTCCAAGTGAACCACCATGATATTTCTGTTTGAGTTTTTCTAGAAAGTACTGACAAGGTTTTTGCCGAGCCATGTCTGCATTAATTTGTCCTGACACCAGTGACACCTCATTTTGATGGGTTCAGGGTTAAAGTCACCTTAGTCAGAGACAGCCTGGGGGATTATTTAGGGACAGATTAGCATGTTAGTGTTGTGTGCAGAGTTTGTCTTGACACTTTAGTGGTTTTAATGGTGCAACTGTCCAAATCACTAGATATCAAGGAGTCCCTTTACTCTCTAATGCCTCCTGCTGTGTAAAAGTAAAACCTCTTGGCTCTTCCCATATAAGAAGAAAAAAAAAACAGTGTGTTTTTTACATCCATAGTCATACTATATTACATTAACAATTCAGCTTATACTTGTTTTGATACAGCCATTTTCCCATCCAAATGGCCACAGTTAACCTCTCATTGTGTCAGCGTCTGTTTTATGAGAGGGACATTTTTCCCTTTTTCAGGCAAAAGCTGCCTAGCTATAATTGTGTTGTTTTAGTTTGAAAGGATTTATGGTGAAAATGGAGACGTAGAGGAGATATTCATTGGTAGTCATGTCACTAACAGTCCTCCTTGACTGCATTTTTATTTGTTTTCCACGGTGTACTCATTGTAGCTTGTCAAAATGTCCCAAAATAAGTTTTACCACGCATTGTGAATTCCTTTACTGCTGGCCTGTTAGTTTTCCAAGTTGCTATATATTCACTGATCTGTAAAGTTTGATCATGAAACGCAGCAGTTTTTCTCTGAATGTTATCGTGTTATGTTTACTTTTTTCCATCTCTCTTAGTTTGATGGTTTTTTCTCTCATCCATTATTTCCTGTGTGGAAGAGGCAATTCCTGTTTGTTTTGGCCCAGGTGGTGTTTGGCCCAGGACACAGTGAGCTCCTTCGAGTGGGGAAGTGCCAGAACTCCTCTTGAGTTCAACCCAACTGCCACAGTCAACCCCTGGCCACCATTTTTTCCTCCATCTCTCCTGCTATACCTCCATCTAGCCTGCTTTTCATCCCTGTACTTTACCTTTCTCCACCTCCTTGTCCTCTCCTTGCTCTCTGTCTGTTCCCTCTGCCAGCTTACGGCTGCTCAAGTACAGCTAAACCCATAAAGATGACCACAATGTTTATGAGTTATTATACACTTCCTGTAAATTAGTTTGTCATTCATCTTTAAAGTTAGTTTTGGTACCTTGTGACTAGGGTAAGTTTCATTCTAAAACTGTTTGATACAGTTCCTAAACAATACTTTTTTTGATACCAATTTTATAAAACATAACATTACAAATCTTTTTATTTATTTTATTTTTACTATGTGAGCCCCCTGCGGAACATAGATTTTGTTCTGCCTGCCTCTACAACGTGTAAATCACAAGCATTATCAAAACATGTTAGAAGCATGCTGCATGCTCAAGGTATTGAAATTGTGTATTGAATGACAAGGCATTTTTCAATACTCGATACTTTAGAGGCAATTCGGTCAGTGCCTATAAAGTATTAATTGAATAGCATATGTTGTTAAGGAAGTTGCCATATTTTAACCAGTCTTTTTATGAATGTTGGGAACCAACATTCGTAGCTCTGAGTGTAATATGCTTGCATGGCATGACAATGCTATGCCAGCTTCAAACAGGGAATGCACATGGAAGCCATACAAGGTCTGCAAACTGACTAGAAGGCCGTGAGTTTGGCTGCTGTCCAATCCCAGAAAGCCTTGGTATGATTATGTCCCTCCCCCCCACGATGCACACTCTCTTGATTTCCTTTTTGGCGACTGTGGTCTGCTTGGCACTTACCCTGACACTGCAGTAACCACAGCCCAGTGTGTTTTGTGTACAGCAGCTCACTCGGACCGGTTTTGGTTGCTCCACCACCTGTTTGCACAGCGAGTTGCTTTTACTGCTCGTTTGAGGGAATTTATGGACTGCTGATGTGAACTGTTCTGTTTTTACTGTACCCAGGTTTCCTGTTATTTATTACCACCAATGTGACACAGAAACCTCCCACCCTAGAGATTTAGGAAGCAAATTCTGGGATCAGTTTAAAGTCATGGCAAAATTATGCCTTCTGGAAAGTAACAAGATCTCTGCCAATTAGATAAATTATTACTGTAATTCATAGTATGGGTTAATGGAGTTCATTTTGCAGGAACAACTTGGCTCAGCTTTGTGAATACAATCGTTAATACCTATTTAGCTTTATTATTCTTAAACCGCCATATTATTGAACACTTTTTATGCAACATTGTAATAATTTCTCAGCTATGAGCTGTTTCACTTTTTAATGCTTGTCACTCCACACTTTCATTAAAATTGTTCCTCCTCTGTCTCACAGGATCTAGGCTGCGATGAGTACCTCGGATCAGAGAAGGCAATGGACACGTGTGGAGTGTGTGGAGGCGACAACACAACCTGCAGGCTGGTTTCTGGAGTGTTTAAACACAGTTTAACCAAGATTGGCTACCACAAGATAGTGGAGATCCCAGAGGGAGCCACCAAGATCAACGTCACAGAAATGGTGAAGAGCAGAAACTATCTAGGTGGGGGAAAAAACACTCATCACATCGATACAGCAACATATATCCCACACAACTTTTTCATTATATTGGTGCACTTGAGATGTCAGTGTTCTGCTCACTCTGCCCTATCACTCACCTGAGAGCTATGTCATTACTTACTGTTGCTTCTAATGCTGCTGTTCAGCAGCCCCATGAGGGCTTTGAGGGCTTTAAAAATCTACCTTCCCACAGGGGAAAGCAATCATTGTCTCTCCCCACTCCCTGTTGTACTGAGCTTGGTGTTTTCTTCTGGGGAAGGATAAGGTCAGAGCCTAGACGCCAAATATCTATGACTTACATATTTTGCATTCACACAATAATCCATTCCATGTGAGTTGGCTGAGTAAACTACATTGGAGAAAAAATCCAACAGAGATTTTTCAGTTTCTTAGCAGCATGTTAGTGTGTTAAAAGTGTGTGTTTTTAGCCGTTGTTGCTTATTGGTCAGAGCAGTTAGTAGTGCTTGAATATTGAAGGAGAGTCCTAATCACTGACGCATTGATATTGACTGATATCCCACTTCTTTTTTCTGCTCCATTTTTAAATATAAGGCCTCTCAGTGTTTTCTGAAGTACTTGTGTTCTGCCGCAGCTTGCCCTCTCGTCCAAAAAGGGTTTCAAAAATCCAAGAGGATGACAGCCAAATTGCCAAACACAAGACTTCAAAACAACAGTCCACCAACCAATGGGTGACGTCACTGCTGCTATTTCTACAGTCCATGGTTTCCATCAGTTGCATAGTTCTGCCTTTATTCCAGTTCAAAACACATGTTGAAGTATTGGGAATCTCCATCCACCGCATGTAGTGTTATGTTACAGATTAAAAGTATGACATCATTGGAAAAAAAGTTAACATAAGTTCATAGAAGAAATAATTAATTGATAAATGCATTGTAAATCACATTGACATTTGTCTTAACAACTACTCAAAGCGCTTTTACATCATACAGGAAACATTTACCATTCATACATTCATACATACCACCTACTCATCAGCTATACACTCAAACACCGATGAGCAGCACTGGGGGCAACTCGGGGTTCAGTTTCTTGCCCAAGGACACTTCGACATGGGACTGCAGGGCCAGGGATCGAACCACCAACCTTCCGATTGGCAGGCAACCGCTCTACCACTGAGCCACAGCCACCCCTTTAGGAATGCAGCCTATATTACCAACCACCACTGTGGTGCAGCCTTTCATTGGAACCTCTGAGTGAAACACACTATGCAGATAATTGGCGTCTTTATAGAGGTATAACAATAGGACACACAAGTGGGTTATTTTCAGAAGTGACTGTTGGAATGTCAGGCATTGTTCAATGAGAGCCATGGCCCAACTCAGCAGGAGGTTTGGAGGAAGAGGGGAACGGCCCCGATCTCTCCAACCCCCACCAACCCCCCAGCCCCACTCCTCTTCACCCCCTCTAAGGCTGCTTCCTTCGAGGAAAGTGCTTAAACACTCTTTCCTTAGAGGATCTTACCCCTCAAGCCTCACCATCCTTTTTAATTAAGGTGAGGAATTCCATCCACTCTGTAAGAAATAGGACGAGAAAAGAAATACTGAAGATGGATTCAGTGGCTACCTTTATAATGCCAAATACTTGGATGCCAAGTACGTTTGCCTTCTTAAATATCATTTATATACACACAAGTACGCAGAGTTATGTACAGCCACATATACAAATTTCACATACGTATGTATTTGCTCCTTCTGCAACATTTAGATGCATACTGTACATTTAGGAAAGCACTTAAGAAAAAAAACTTGCATGGGCAATGGCTCCTTTCACTTTCAGAATGTTAGACACTGTGAAACATGCTTGTGGGTAAAAGTAACCGGAGTCATCTTAGGAGTCAGCTTTTTTGAACTTGATGAGGATGGTACACAAACATATAGGTGTTAAAATGCAAATAAGAATATGAGACAAAGGAAGGAATCTAGCTGGAGCTACTGTGTCCTTACCATGTCCCTGATTTTCTCTCAATAGGCCTCTGTTCTACACTGTGCATCTCTAATGTGCTTTTAGTTGTCCAAACACTCTTTTACAAGCCTGTCTAATGTTACACCTCTAATGCTTTTCTAATGACCTCCTTTACTGAATCCATGAAATCAGTGGAAAACATTTTGAGAGATTTTGTTACAGGATTTGCATGAAAGATTTGCCAGCACAAACATATTTTCACGTTTCTAAAGGATATTTCTTTGAAAGTGCACATGAGAGCATTTATTCCGTGAGCTATAATTACTTTTTTGGGTGGAGAAAGTCAGTGTCAGAGATTTTTTTTCCCCTCATACTCTCATCAAACAATAATTATGTAGAAGAGGTTGTGGCAGTATATATTCCTTTTCATTTAAGCTCAGGGTTGTCCGTGGTGACTGTGCGGTTATTCTCTTCCAGCTCTCCGAAGCCGATCGGGGCGAGCCATCATTAATGGAAACTGGGCTATTGACCGACCAGGGAAGTATGAGGGAGGGGGGACTATGTTCACTTACCGCCGACCCAACGAAATCAGAAGCACCGCTGGGGAGTCCTTTCTCGCTGAAGGACCCACCAATGAGATCCTGGATGTTTATGTAAGCAACACAACTTCGACCTCCAGAAACTACGGTCTGTCATTGTATGATCACTTTTCAGAGCAGATATCATTTTAGAAGGACATCTCTTCAAATATTTGAAGGTGGAGAGTATTATTTTACAGTATGATTTTTACTGAGTCTCATCTACTTTGCCTTAGATGATCTTCCAGCAGCCAAACCCTGGTGTCCACTACGAGTACCTTCTCCCCTCTGAAAAACCAGTCGTCCCTCAGCAACCAAACCACAGACCAGATGGTATATGACTCCTACTTTGTACACCCCTTACTGTTTATTGTCATGTTGGATTGCTCAATATATTTCATAGGCAAGACAATTGAGAAAATAACTGGCAAATAATTGATTATGAAAATTAGCATTGGTTGTAGCTGTGCACAATCAATCTAATTAAACACCAACCAAAACCAACCAAGCATTTATTCATCCTCATATATCTAATAAGAAAATGTCACTTTCCCCATCCATTCACCACAGTCATAACTTATGTGTCTATGCCTAAAAGCAGGGAACACTGTAAATGGACAGGGTGGATATGACCATCACAGCAGCACTCACCAAGAAAACTTCAATCCAGCAGGTGGTGGGTGGGACCCTCCTCGTCTCCCAGACAACCAGGTTCCTGCCGCACAGCCACCCAGACATGAGAGAGAGTACAACTGGAAACTGGCTGGTGCTACAGAGTGTAGTGCCTCTTGTGGTAAAGGTGAGTCAATGAAATGGATTAATCCTCACTAAAAAACTAAACTGTAAGTAGAGAGGTTGATTCCATTTCATAGAACACATTCAATTAATTTTTTATACTTATTATTTTATTCTATTTCAGATGTAGAAGTCATTGCTTAAATTAAATATCAGCTTTGTGTGAATTTTAGGATTCAGATACTCCATCTTTCACTGTGTCTCCCGGCTGAACCATGGCCAGGTATCAGATGCTCTTTGTGACAGCAGCAGCAGACCGACTCCGCAGGAAGAAGCCTGCAACCTGCAGCCCTGCCCAGCCTTGTGAGAGACCACACTTTTCTTTTCTCACACTTGGGCGCGCTGCTAAATACTGCTAAGTTGAAAAGACTCTCCACTCAAAGAGCAAGTTTACTAGACAGCATACACACCACTGTTATGAAATGATGACTATACATTTTTTTAAATGGTTTAAAAAATAAAAGACCGAGGACTGAGTTTGACCCAAGAAGATGCTGTGTTAGTGTACCTGCTAGATTAGCAGGTACAGCAGCTGTGAGTTTCTTTATACTGTATAAACAACATGTATATAACATACAGTACATACATAAATGTACTTAATATACACTGCCTAGGATACCCTCCTAACACCAAGCTCTTACAATTTTTCCCTGAGCAGCTGGGATATCGGAGAGTGGTCAGAATGCAGTAAGACCTGCGGCCTGGGCATGCAACACCGTCAGGTCCTGTGTCGCCAGATTTACGCCAACCGCACCCTCAACGTCCACACGAGTCGCTGCCGACACTTGGAACGGCCCGAGATTGCCACTACTTGCCAGCTGAAGATCTGCAGTGAATGGCAGATACGCTCCGAGTGGACCACTGTGAGTGGCAGCTGTCAGTCAAAATGTGACTGCATTGCATTTAACACTTTTACTTACTGTTTCACACGTTTACATCTCTGTATATATGTCTTTATTACATTGTACTTCTCATTATGCATACACATTTACATCCCTGTTTACTGGTTACATTTTGTTTATTTTGCAATTACGGTCTACCACAAATATATATTATTTTATTTTATACATATGATATCCCTATATTTTAATTTCCGCACTATTTTATATTTAGGAGCCTGAGATCTAATATCTTCATTGCCAACAACTGCTTCTCTGTAATTGTTGTCGATATGACAATAAATAACTTGAAGCTTGAAACAGGAATTGCACCTGTCTGACATGTCTCTGCAGTTATATCTTTAATGACATACAGCTTTAAAAAATCTATGAGGTTCAGCAGAAGGTTCTGTGCATGTTTGATATTTTATCCCTGATGTTATTATGCTTTTTTCCCTCTAGTTCTATTCTACGACACTTTTATCAACTTAAGGAAAGTTCAACATTTTGGAAAATATGCTTACTGTCATATTGTATCAGACATTAAGAAGCTAGAGCCAGGAGACATTTAGCTTAGAGTGTAAGTTTTTAAATGACAAGATATGTTTTTTTTTGGGGGGGGGGGTTATATCCCAAACTATTTCTTGGCCCAGCGCTGTGACTTCTGTTGTCTCAGCTAGTTTCCTGGAAACCCTCACCGTGACGACAAGACTCCAGGAAACCACTATGCTTGGTCAAGAAGTATTCTCACACATAACTTCCTTAAAACCAACTCTTGTCTTTGTTAATCTTTTGATGTTCGCGCAGATTAAAACGGCTGTGATTTATATTTTAACAGTGTATCAAATGACCACGGGAAAACAATGTCAAGTTGTTGCTCCTAGTGATGAACAGAGGATTATCACCTGAACCTGCAGCCCCCCTCTGCTTTAAGGCGCTTTATTCAGCAATCCAGTCTGTCCAGCAGTGCTTACCTCTACAGTATAGTGTTAACCATTTTCCCTGTGTCTCCATAGTGTTCGGTGCCATGTGGGCTGGGTCAGAGGTCACGGGAGGTCCGCTGTGTCAGCAACGTAGGCGACTTTGTTCCTGATGAGGAGTGCAACATGAATCTGCGGCCCATTGATTTAGAGAACTGTGACATGGGATCCTGTGCCAAGAGCTGGTTCTACACCGAGTGGGGCAATAGGGTAGGTGTTATAGTCTCCTACAGGGACATGTAGTAACTTTTATTAATTCCTAACAGTGGTAGTCTTTGTTTAGATGTGTCTTCATGGATCTAGCACCTGTTTTGATATTCAGAGAATATATTGATCTTTTAATATAGATTCTGATAGCTACAAAGAAAGCAACTGTATATTGATATTACCTGAATAGAGGGTCAGGGTGCTCAAGAGTCAGAGCCATAGTGAATAATTTGTTGCCTTTTCTGTACTATTATCTTAAGTATAAAATGTGAGGAAAAGAAATTAGTTTTTTTGTTTTACATTGCTGCAGATCTGATGAGCCTCTTAACTGCACCCTATTATGGCAATACAATGGGATGAAATGAAAATCAATGATTTAATATAATCCACTTCAGACTTGAGTGAAATGAACCGCTAAGTATAAATTGTTCAAAAGCAGGCAAAATTGAATCTTAGTAATATGTTTGGCCATTACAGTATATATAGGCTTCTGCCAATTAAAATCAACTCCAAATTATTTTTAGTTCTATTTAAATCAGGTCATGGCCCAGTATTTTAGACTTCACAAAATAAAACCCCACAGTAAGACATTTTTATTTTATTTTTTGCCAGTTGGTGAACAACATGAATTGTAAAACAAGGGTTTACTCCATAGTGCTCAGCTGAATGTGGGATGGGTGTACGGACGCGGGGAATTGTCTGCCTGACCAACCACATTGGCAGCCTTCCTCTGGAGGGATGTGGCAGCGAGCGACCTGCAGATTCTCAGGTCTGCAACAACGGCCTCTGTGAGAATCGCATCGAGTGGTTCACAGGCCCCTGGAGCCAGGTATGAGAATGACAGAAGGTCCCACTGGGCTCAAGGGGAAGTTGTCTGGAGTAGCTAAATGGGATTTTACAGTAATTTTACATTGACGTATTTTTTTCCTGTCTGTGTAATTGAATCCACACGATCTCAATGCTGTGGTTGTTTGTGACCCAGTGCTCTGCAGAGTGTGGCGCAGGCAGCCAGCAAAGGTCAGTGGTGTGTCTGATAAAGTCAGATGAGGGATTCACCATCATGCCACCGTATGAGTGCTCCTCCTTGGATCGGCCCCTCAGCCAGCAGAGCTGCAACCTCAAGGCCTGTGGAGCAAAGTGGTACCACACTGACTGGAGTGCTGTGAGTAAGCCTAAACCTTTTGCTTAGATGTCCTAAGGGGATGCATCTACTCCCTACTGCTCTAGCTAACTGATTCATGGCCAATCAGTGGTGATAAACTGGGTATCTCAAAATCCTATATAGATACATTGTAGTATGCATTGAGCTTACAGACGCAGAAAGTGTGTCAATCACAGCTCATGTATACAGTAGACCCAGTGGTGTAGTCTAATGTATTATAGTGGGTATACTGTACTTTATACATTGGCCAGAATCTGCCTTTTGGGAGATGGTCTCCTCAAGGAAGTCATTTTTGTATTGCATTTAAAATCTCAACTTGTGTATTATGTTCATATTCATCACAGTTTGGTGAATAGTGCTACTATCTTAGGAAAAGGGGAACAATTATCCTTTATTTGCTTTGTACTAATATTTACCAAGTGTAAATGACAGAATTTAAACCCCTGAAAACTTGGATTCAAACAGTATTCATAACATCAAATATTCATCATCACTTATTAACAATCAAACGGTATTAATCAGGGTGGTGTGAGTTGATTGGAATTGATTGAAAGTGACCAAACAACTCACTTACTGTCATTCGATTTTGATTCAAATGTTTTCCGTCTAAACTCAGAGTGTACCATCACCTTTTATCCAACTCTGCCCGCCCCCTTCAAACCACTGAGAAGAGCACAAAGAAAAAAAGCAATACATCTTTCTTGAAAAAAAACATTTTGGCAGAAAATACTGTGTTTGAGTAGGATCTCATCACAAAATAAAAAAAAACTAATGCAGGAAATAGGTTTCCAGGCCTCAAAAGGTTCAGTTTGCAACATTAACAATGTTTGAAAAGTAGAAGAAAACCTGGTAGGAGATCAGCTTTAGGGGGAAATTGTATTAACCTGGCACTGACTGCTGTCCTTAACCCCTGTCCCTCCAGTGTTCAAAAACATGTGAGGGAGGTTTCCGTGTGCGGGAGGTGCGTTGTCTGTCTGACGACATGCGGTTTAGCGAAGGCTGTGACCAGCAGCTGAGACCGGCAGCCAAGGAGGACTGCAACCCAGAGCCCTGCATACCTAGCATAGGTCAGTCGTTATCTGTTGTCTGTTATCTGGATTATCACTCACTTTTCCTAATGATTTTAGCAACCTTAGAAACACAAGTGGCATAATTTGAATGTAATGGCCTGCTGGGGAACTCCTTGCATGAAGAGTAGATGAGTAAAGTTCTGTGCCTGTTCAGAATGCTTGAATTGCATCTTGAGCAAGGCATTGAACCCCCAACTTCAGAGGTGTCAAGAAACAAAGTACAAATACTTTGTTACTTTACTTAAATAGAAATTTTGTGTATCTAAACTTTTATAGAGTAATTATTTTACAGCAGACTATTTACTTCTTACATTTTCAAGTAATTATTTGTATTTTCTACTCATTACATTTTAAAAATAGCCATGTTACTACTATTCCAAATTGGCCTATCATTCCAGCTTGTCATCGGTCAAACAAAACACCCCAAAAAACTAAAACCTATCCAGATAAATTGTGCCATCCGCATAGAGTGAATTTGATTGTGGTTGGATGAGAAGTATAAACATATACCATTCCGACACCCTATTGGTTTGTACGCAATCCATCACACCTGCACCCTGCATGTGACACAAATCACATCACACTCTGGCAGGGAAATAGCAAACTTATGTAGCCTAGTACAAAGATGGAAGAGACTCAAGAGAACTCAAGCGGAATGTCACAACCAAGCACCAGCGAGGAGGTTGGTTGCCAGGAAGACCAGCCAACACTTCTACATCCCTGGCCGTACCTAAAGAATTTTTGAAATGGTTGGATGCAAAAACAACTCCTTTCTAATGCGCTGCAAGTTCTGCGCGCCCAAGTACCTCAAGCTAATTGTTTCCAAAACTCCCCCTTACATTACTTTTACTTTTATAGCTTCAGTAGTTTAGAAACTAGTACTTTTACACTTTTACTTGAATACAAAGCTTGAGTTGATACTTCAACTTCTACAGAAGTCTTAACCTAGTAGCCACACTTCTACCTGAGTAATGAATGTGAATACATTTGACACCTCTGCCAAACTTTAGTCAGCAGTAGAAGTTCATGGATGTTGGTAACTCTCCCATCCCCCTGCAACACTTTATTTAGGATCTATTTTCATGTGTTCTTAGTCAGCTCTTTTAATTAAATACAAGTCATGTATTATTTGCTGGAACTTAGCAATAAAAGCTCAACCGTTCTTTTTGTTTCAGATGAAAACTGCAGAGACAAATACTTTAACTGCAATGTGGTGGTCCAGGCACGCCTTTGCGTGTACGATTACTACAAGACGACGTGCTGTGCTTCGTGTTCACGAGTAGCTCACAGACAGTTGATTCATTCGGGCCGCAGCTAGCACTCTCTACCAGGGGCCCTCAGCTCCATGTTGGGCAAGACTCAATACCCGCTGCAGGCACTTTGCTCCTGGGCCAGCCCGGGGAGTGGACCAGCTGAACCTTGTCTTAAATGAACACTTGTTTTGACTGCCAAGGATGGAAACTGAAGAAGGAACATTTCTGTTGGTTCATTTAGAGACAGCTGTTGGGAGAAAGGGATACCTGAGAAAAGTGGAAGACAGGAACCCACTCACTGGATAAACAGAGCCCTGGAGGGGTGACAGAGATCAGTAGCAAACCAAGGAAGTTACAAAACACTTTATGGATTTTAACCGCCAAGTTTGATATAAAGAATCCATCTGTTTTTCTTTCAAGGCAAGCAGTTTGCAGCTGTCTTTTATAATGGCTGTTGTGTATTACATGAAATGAAAAGGAGAACAACTTTCTAAGGTGGTATATATTTATATATATATAGAAAGTATATGTTCTAATATGGTTCTCTACACTTCAATTCTCAGATTCATGCCACAATGTCATCTGAAGTCAATGCAGTCTCACCTATAATCAATCTATTTACCACACACTTTGTTGACCAAAGATATGTAACCTCCACAAACTGAAGACAGTGACAAATTAACACTTACACTTTTGAAACAAATACTGTGCATCAAATCCTTCATGTTGCTGATGGTGAGTCCTTAATGCTGCCTGGATTCACAAGAAAATGTTACATTCTTTGTGGCACTGAGTAGGTTTTTCTGATATCCTAAGCAGTGGCAAACCACTTCTTTTTCCATGCCTGCACAGCTATGAAGTGTAAATGCAGCCTATGTAATATGTATGTATATATGTATGTATGTATGACAGAGTAAATGATAATAGTCTTTTTTAAGGGTTCTCAGACAGTCTTCCCAACAACTGAAGAGAAAAAGGCCCTCTTTATTTATTTGAGTGGCTCCCCAGGGAGGTTACTGGTTTATCGGCCACCGGTGGCCCCTTTCTGGCTGTGGGGATAAAACCTTTGCTGGCTCTCCTCCAATCACAGCCGCTGAACTGAATATAGGCATTCCACAGCCTGCTGGATGGTAGAAGCAGATGGTTGAAAACCCTAACGTGTTTTTGAAGAGGTGAAACACACTGCAAATATATTTAGTTTTTCTGTGGAAGATGATCATTACACATTTGTACAATTCCTGATAAATCACCAGTCATAAATACATTGAAATATCCATGAACTGTTGTTAGTGTTTGATTGTAAAGATAAATCGTGAAAGTATTTTGATCTGGTATGGCATATATAAGGTTTACACTAATAGTAAATCTTTGTTTATGAACCAGCCTTTCCTGCCAAATCACCCTTTTTTTTTAGTTTCATACACAATGTGCACACAGTACCTCTCAAGTGTTCAACTGTTTTTGTATTATATGTTAAATAAACTTACCTCTGATCCATAAGTACTGTACATGTATCGATGTTTAAGTTCAGGATGACTTCAAATTAATTTGATCTTTAAGGGTAAAAAAAAATCCTGTATGTGCCATTGTGATTCTTGATTTTTCACAAAAAATCAAGAATCACTAACATTAACAACATTTTTCAGTGTTTCAGATATGACTGCAACTAGCAAAACATCTGTCTTTGCCTTATTTTACATTTCTAATGTTCAACAGTTGATTTATAGTAAGGAGTTTTCTTGAGATTTTTTGAAATAAACAAAATTACTAATTATTTGTACACTTTACAGCATACTTTCCTTGTGTGATTCCTTGATTTAGTTTTAAATCACATAGAGGATGAGATGTGGATGTTTCTTGATTTAAGTCATCCATCTAGAGGACAAATACGGTATTACAACCTACAGATTTATAGACGTTACTCTGCTCGTATCGCACTGCTTCATCTTCAGGACAAACTGTCATCAATATTGGAGGAGCAGGAATGTGTTCTCTTCTTCTGTCTTTACTTTACTAACCATGGTTGGTTGTGATGTGGGAAATCTTCTGCTCTCTCCACAGGCTACCCTTCCTCATTGATGCCCAGCAGGTGTCCCAGGCTGTGGGGCATGAAGACGGGGATCAGGTGGACCTTGTCATTCAGGATGCCGATATTCACAGGTGAAGCCTGTCAGCCACGCGATGCATTTCCACCTCACACAGGCAGTTTTGCTAATGAAAAACAGAAGTTGTTGTGACCTGAACTTTACACACGTCTTACCCTGCTTACAAACATTACAAAAATAAGTATGTCATAATATTCAAGGCCTAAATCCCTGTGCCTTGGATATCAAATTTGAACAATTCACAGATGGCTACTACAAATTAATTTGGTTCCAGACCTCTAAATTGCAACCCATGACAGCTCCAAACAGGTGAAGGAGGCCTCTCCACTTCACCGTTTAAACAAAGTGGAATAAAACATATAGCTTACAAGTTCAAATCTACACAAAACGCGCCATCAATTAGTAAGCTGACAGCAATGTATATACATGGCATTTAGACAACCTTTATTGCATCGGCAAGATGTCCAGACTAGTGCAACAGTAATTTTCATGTTTTGCGTACTGCATATAAATGTCGACAATGGCCTCAGGTGACAGCAATTTGTTACTTGTCACATCACCCAGAGCCCTGAACAAACAATTTTTACAAAAAAAATATTTTGTCATCTGACATGTACAAAAGAGATCCTTTTACAAATTTAGTAGTGACATGATCAACCCTTACATCATACGCCTGTTATGTAAGTCTGTCTGTGTTGGTGCTGGTGTTTAATGTGTGTGTGTGTGTGTATAACTGAGCCTTGATGTTCCCTCACCTTTCATAAAGTTACCACAAAGGACATTAGTGCCTCCGTAGACTGTTTTTTAAAGGTGAAAGTTGTTGTTCTCCTATTGGAACTTCCTGGCAAAGCTATCGGTGGCGCCAGATAGTTGAACTAATATTAATATTGGACTCAAACCTTCTAGTAGAAAGTGTCATTGCCCATATTTTTAGTACACAGAATGCAGTCCATGACATCATTGTCTATTGACTGAGGAAAATGGAGTTTTCAGCATGACTGACAATGAACTTGTGCACAAAGATCTACCACCAAAATTCTCTGGGGACTTTTGGTATTGAATTTATTTTAAATTTGTAACCCACAGCTCCATTATCTTGTTCAGACTGTCTAAAATTGCCCATTTTTGGAACATTTGGTCATGTATATCGGTGTTGACAGCAGATTCACAGAAGAATATGTTGGAGGCTTGACAGCTTCAGAGCTATTTTGGAGGTGTGCATGTTGACATATCAAAATAATATAATCAGACTAAAATATAACAGCTTTCATTGGTATATGAGATGATCACATACAATTTAATATTAATTTCTATATTTACACTCGAACCTTGCTGATTATATTTCAGGTATTTTTACATCTCTGCACCTGCCTGCAGGTGTTAGATTTCCGAGTCGCAGGTTAGGATGCTAATTATCACTGCAATTAACAGTCAAGTCTTCCATGAAACTATACAACACTCAACACTGCAGTGCATTATTAGAAACCATTAAATCATATAACTACCTCTGCATTTGTTTAAATAATACTTTCATCTCCTCAGACAAACACATAAGTTGCCTGTGTTCCATTAATAATGCTGCCTACAGAAAAAGAGAACAATATTTTTTTTTGATGAGAACGAGCTCAAGAATATTTGAGCTTTTTTCTATTTTTCAAACACTTACACATGGAAGGCAGGGTTTTCCTCGCCATTATAAAGTTTAGGTGCAGCACCCGAGCTGTTTTGTGCCACACCTAAGCCGAAGACTTTTCTCAGATCTAATGATTGTAGTTGGACTTCTTTAGCAAGTTTTGTCTTTAAGCATTTTGAGTTTTATGTATTTTTTATCTGCTATAACTTTTCCAATGTTTTAGACACAGATGTGGTGATAATAACAGTCCCAAATTATGTGAAAAAGAGACACAAACTACCATAAATTGACTACAAAGAGACGCCAAATGACCACAGAGATAAAAAAAAACAACCAAAGAAAACACAATTGACCAAAAAGTGAAACAACACAAGTGCAAAGAGACAAAAACCCACAAAGAGACACAAAATGTATGGGGAAATAGCTTTTTCTTTAATTGAAAAACTTTTTATTTTGAGAAATGACATCTAAACTCCCTTTCAAATACACGTACCTAAGTCTTCCACAAAGTAAGGGAAATCACTGGAAGGTGTTGTTGAACACACTCTTTTATCAGTGCTGCCATGAATTAAATAAGAAATTACAAACAGTTCTCCTTAGATTGTTCAAGCAGCAATTTGTGGTTTATCTAGTGAGTCACATTTGCCTTCTTAAACCTATCTTCTTATTCGTTGTTTTGCAGACTGAGAGCAGAAGGAAACTGGTGCTTGTTGTCTCTGCTGCTCTGCTGTGTGTGTCTCAGTCTTCTAATTAACCCATGTCTGCTTCCTTGCAGATTGTTGATGTCCTGACCGACCTGACACCAGCAGTGCTCCTAACGTGGTATGCTGTTGGTTTCTCCGTATCGCAGAGTGCAGTTACAGATTACCTAGTCTCGCTCTGCCAGACCGTCCTCCAAAGCTCGCTGGAGGAGAGTCTGGCTACTCCACATAGCATTCAGGGATGCAATATTACGAATCCCACTATGGCCACACCAAGACCTGCTCTTCAATAGCATTTAATGGCCAGGCGTCCATGCTTACGCAAGGTAGCATAACCCCATTTGTTTAGGTCCTATGCCCTGACCAATCAGCTATCCTAACTTTAACAACTCAAGGTCAAATGCTTAACCCCAACCAATCAACCACTATGGCCATGCCAATGGGTCTCGGCGTGGCCCTAGTAGAATTCGTAATTTTTCTTTGTGGTTGGGAAGAAAACCTGCTTTGGTTTATTGGCATTTCTTTAAACCAACCACAATCGTCTTGGGTGGTGCTAAGCACCGAGGAAAAGCTGTGGTGCCTCTGCAGAATAGGCTCGGAAGGAACTTGCTTTGGTGGAACATGTCTAGGTTTAAAAGTTGTTTTAGTCAGGCAACAGAAAACTCAGATTGGACAGATAGTCTAGCTAGCTGTCTAGATTTACCCTGCAGAGATCTGAAGAGCAGGTAACCAAAGTCCTCACAGATCAACCAGAGTTTAAAATGCCAACACAAAGGAAGCCCAAGGCGACGGCTATCCGGCAAAAATGAGTTCTGGTGGCAACAGAGCAATGCAATATCAAGGATATAGACTACAGATCACCTGATACATGGATTTATTAGAATTTCATAAGACTGACCAATTCTTCAAGCGTCATATAGGAGTATTTTACTGAACCACCTTTAAGCATGGCATTCTGTAATAGGTCTCGACACTTTTTCCTCACCATTCCCGAGGCTAGCTGCTGCTTCATTTGTCATATCAAACATAAACACAAAGTGCTTTTCCTTTTATCTGTGTGTAAGCTGTCAAATGTCGACACAGAATATCTGCTGTAAGGAATCTGAATTTTAAACAAAAGTGCAGTGGGAGGAATACATCTAAACTCTACAGCTGACAAATGATTGTCCATCTGTCATTAGAATAGATCATCGGCCTGGATATAAACCAGTTGAATGTCCTGTTGTATGCACTTGGTGGTGATTTCATTTGTTTTTGTGTTTTTCTCCACGCAGCGAGGTCAGAATACTGATAGTGGGAGCATCTGCCGTGAAGCCTCCTTTGAAGGAATTAGTCGGTATGTTTAATTGGCACCACTTTGCATTGGCATAATGATACTTTGATTGGGGAGGGTTTTGTTCTTTGTTTTGGTTTTATAACCAAGGATACAGACTGTCATGCATACACATTTTTGCTAATTAACCAAATTCAAATTATAACTGAATTTAGCAAAGCATCTTGCTTCTGTTTGTTATCAATGTTACTGTTTCTGTGTTCTTTTTTTTTGAAACCCCATATATTACACCACTTTTTTATTCTACACTCTGACCCTGACCGCTTTGAAAAAGGAGTCTTGTATACTTATACAAGTTATTAGTTATAGTTATTAGAATAATTTGCATTACATTGCATTGGATGTGAAGTGTATACAAATATTTATTCAGATTTAGTTAATAAGACTCCATTGATGAAGCTCCTCCATTAGGGGTAGGATGTCTGATGGAATCTTTCTGGAGGTGATGGTGGTGATGGGGAGGAGGGGGTTAGTAGGTCTGAAACAACGACATTTAAAGAAAAGCTTCTTGGAAGTGATTGGCTTGAGAAACACGGTCAAAAAGGTCATTGGTCAAGTATGGTGATGTCGGTATTGGTAATGCAGGGATTTTGACAGCGATGGAAAGAGGAAGTGACTGAGAAGAAATAGCAGACATGTACTCATGGAGGAATAAAGGCAGAACTTGAGGGAAGAGATCCTTGTCAATGAACTTTGGCCCAAGCTTCATTTATGTTCATAATGTTCATTTCTTGTTCCTTTTTTATCAGTTTCCAAGTGAACAACACCCTTTTACACCCAGTCATTGTGGAATGGTAAGTAATTAAAATACATGTTATAATAGTATTCAGAAAGCCTAATCAAGATGAGTATTGAGACTGTACTGGCATCTCTTCCTTAATTACCTAAACATTTCTTCAGACAGATTTTTCTTTTAACTGACAAACCTGCAGCTGCCCAGTCAGGCAATTGTGTGCCTGTAATCAGGAACCGGAGCCTGTCTTGGGCTTGTTTTTTCCCCTTGCAGAGTGAGAAGCCAGTCCGCACAGATGTAATGGACTTCGTGCTTGCCTGGTCGTCCTTGGCATTAGAGATTGCACCCTTCAGATGAATTGACATTTTCTGAAATAAGGAGGAATGAGTTCAGGCACACCTCCTGGGGAGAAAGACTTGATTGAACCCCTCTGCTTCCTTTTCTCTAAGGAGCTCACATTGCTCTCTTTTATAATGGGCTTTTTTTTTTTTTAAACTTGCATTAGTGTAACCAATAGTTACCACGCCTTGTGCTATTTCTCCGGTAATATTATTGTAGAAAACTCTCCTGTATCAAGCCACCCAAAGTGCAGCTACTGATTTCCTAACACAAATGAATGAGAAATTCTGAGATCACCAGGCAACAAGGCTTCAGTTCTAATATAGTATTTCAGCTTCGGTTTAAATCACAGACTGTAATACATTTTTATTGAGGTTTGAAACATTCTCAGCAGACCTGCAAAAGTAGATTATAGCAGTTTCCCACTGGAATTTCAAGAAACGACAAAGGTCTCATTTCTATACAATGTTCCTGGGAAAGATGGAGGACCATCTGCTCGACAGTTCTCTACATCAGTCACTGTATTAGCAGTGTATATAAAAAAGATGGATTTCTTCCTTTAGCTCATGTCAGAGTTGAATTCTGTATATATTTGTTTGCTGTACATTTGATAAACTATCAGCATACCAATAGACTTCTTGTTCTGCAGCCGTCGATTAAGACTGATATGGAGCTGGAAGTCTGCGCTACACCAACGGATTTCCAGTGAAGCCCATAAAATGGTAAGATACTTCTCGACGACAGTGCATCTGCAAGGGTGCTCAAATTGGTAAGTTTCAAGTTTTCACCAATAAAAGAAAGGAACAGAAGGAAAAGACATGTTCAAGCATAAAGATAAAGGGCCAAAGTATGGAAGTATCAAGCAGCTTATTGAGTTTAAAACCCGCCCAACGGATCCAAGATGTCAGGATCCTCTAAGGCTATAAACTGTTAAACGCTATCGATTTAACTTCTTCCAGTAGCTCAGAGGCCAGCCGTTAACAGATAGCCTTGACCAATAAGCTCTCCCATTAAAGCAATATTTTACTTCTGCACTGGATTTCACTTAAACACCATGAATAACCTCTTCAGGGGTTGAGGAACAGTTAACCTCTCAATGTTATCTGTCCTCTGAAGTCACTCACCATGGGCGTTCAATATGGCTTTCTTCCTCTTTCCTCATTGTTACGAGTGTGATCAGTGGTCGTTTTTAGAGGTATTTTCTTTACCCATCAGTCCCCAAAGCCATGCTATCTGGCAGATTTTCAGCTATAACTTTCTTTGTAGGTGTGCAGTAAAAACAGAAAATATTCTCCCAAATCAGCACACTCTCACTGTCTGTCAAACTCTTTATGACTACTTTGTGTAAATCTAACCGACTGACTGATCAGACTATGACCATGACCTATGATCAGTGTTGGGTGAACTAATTCTAAAATGTAATACATTATAGATTTGTTACTGTCATTTGACAGTAATTAGTCAACAATATTACCTCCTCTGAATTGTAATGCTTTACACTAGTTTTGTATTACTTTTGAGTCACTTTCACCAAAAAAACAGCAGAAGTTTGACTTCTAGCTAGCTAGTGAATTTCACCACTGAATCGTCAAGGTCTCCTCTTTATCCACTATAATACATCATAGATCATTCATAATATTTTATGACTAAAGCTAATTAACTAAAGCTAAAAAAAAATAGAGAAGTAGGCCTAAAATGTAGACTAGACAAGTAGGATGAAAATACTCAATTAAAAGTGCCGTAGTTGTTTAAGTACGTTATAGTTATATATATATATATATAGTTATAGCTTTTGGCTGATAAAATGCAATGATATTTACGTGTAGCAAGCCTAAACATTAATTCCCGACATCTGTCAGCAGCTTGGACACACTGCTTCTGGCTCTGACCACCGAACCAGAGACGGGACAGCTTGCTCCAACGTAGTTGCGTAATAACTCCTGAAAATAATGTCCATCTGGGTTGGGGATGCTTGTAACACCATATAAGAAAATGCATGTTTGTTGTTTTACTTATTGTCAAACGTCTTCCTGTAATTTTACGTAATAAATATTTTCTTTAAAAAAGCTCTTCTAATTTTAGGAACCATACCATACTAACACCGTTCTTCAAAAGTTATTTTTGTTATTAGTGAAGCACAGGAAGATGCTTTAGTGTTATCACATGCACAATAAACTTATATAGATGCATATTTTGTGGTGTAGTCTCAGTTTTTAGTTCTTCAATCTGTTACTACATACCCTGGTAGTGGGGTAGGTTGTAGTGGGCATTCCTTGCATTTGACATCAAACAATGAATCATAGTTGGAGAAGTTAAAAACACTGCTATTTGTAGTAGACAAATGAGGGTACTTTGTGTCAAAATTTGAGTGCCCTACCACAAACATTCTGCAAGTTCTAGGATGTTACAATCACCCCCGGTCTCCCATACTCACAGATTTTTTTTCCTGTGAAGAAAGGTTTTACACTGTTTGGGAATTCTTAACAACCTCAAAATGTTGCGCTGAAATGCGTTGTAACTCGCGTTACTAAGATTGTTACGGGTATATTACCAAAATGTAATTAGTAATGCGTAATATTATTGCATTACAGCAAAAAGGAATACATTAGCCTACTGTAATTGCGTTACTTTTGTAACCCGTTACCAGCGGGTGCGCGCGCGACACGGAGAAAAAAGTGAGAGAAAAGAAAAAGAGACTATGGCTGAATCCCATTTCTCTGTCTTACCCCTACCCCTTGCCCCTTGAAAACAGGGGGTAGACAGACTATACACACTATACTGTATGTAACCAGCCCTCATTTTCCTTTTCAATTAACTTTATGGCAGCTCTGCTCCTGTCACTTTTGTTTGGATAGACAGTATCCTGATACAGTCACTGTAATTATTAAATCAGTGTTACTGGATAAGTAAAGTGTTATTTTGAAATGTGAAATGAGCTGCTGTGTTGAACTCGTGTGGATTACACCCCGCTGAATCAGAGGAGGAACAAAAAGAAACGTCATGCCTCGGTGCATGTTGACACTGTGTAGGTGGAGTGGACCACTTTGGGGTTCTTGCTTGTTAAATGTTTGCCATATTATGTCACTGGTTGCCTTGTTACTGTCAGGTGTACATGGGCTTTTACTGTATGCTTAGGAGTATAAAACCCTATAAAGCATATGAAATATAGAATGAAATACAAGTAAGGTTATTACTGGAGCTGGGTTTTAATCAAATGGAAATCCAATCTGAAATTCAGTTGGTTTTCATCGTGTTGGACATGATGTGTCATAGTGAAATGAGTGGAAATGTCTGATTCCCCAAAAAACACATTTCAACTAAGAAACACAACTAACCCATAATTAGTTGCTTGTAGCTTTTTAAAGTCAAGCTGGGGCAACAGACAAAACACGTGATCAGAATTACAGTTGTCCATTTTACTTGTATATTTTATTAAGATATTTAGCTGTTTTGTTAAATAATGTGGTGTGGGAGAAGCAGTCTGTTTACTCTAACTTTTTATCCCCAGCTTACGCTTTGAGGTTACACAGCACATACTCACAGTCTACTCATAGCCTGAAATAGTGTCCCAGAAACGTCCCCTCTTCCTAGTGAGCTCCCTACTTAAAGGAGCCGCAGTCTCCAGTCAATGTCTCTATATTGTGGGTCACCACACAGCCCCCCCCCCAAATTCACCCCCCAAAAAGAGCAAATCAGTTAAGTCCACAAGCACAATAACAGGCCCACAGTCCCAAATGAAACAGTCAGCACAGTGGGGATCTGATCAGGCGGTCAAAGCGGCTGCACTTAACAGGTGCAGGGAGGACAGGAGTCAGAGCTGGCACGGTGACCAAAGCGGGGGGGGGGGGGCACCCATGACGTGGGGGCCGGGCCAGCAAAATGGCTCAGTCATGTCCAGATAAGCAGTCTTGAGACAATCCACAGTGACCCGCTCTGGCTTGCCCCCCACCACAAAGGGCCCTTTGTAGAGGGGCCTCAGGGGAGTACGGTGACCATTATGTCGGATAAAGACGTATCTGGCCGACAACATATCCTTGGGGATGTAGGACAAGGAAAGGCAGTTGTGAGATGTACGCATCATCTGCCTTTGCTGTGTAAGAAGCTCCAGAAAACATGTACTTCTCTCTAGTCATCATACACAGCGTTGCGATACTGTCCAGATCCATAGAAGTGTTTGATGTGCTTGAACGTTTGAACGATTAAAGTCATTCAACAAATTACTGTTTTCTGTGATCGCTGCTTTACTGAAACAATTTAGTTTCCTTTTTCTCGC
>NC_045733.1:27691318-27710967 GCF_008692095.1 Etheostoma spectabile | reverse complement strand
CTCTGAAGGACTGTTTTTTTTCTTTCTTCTTCTTTACAGCCTGTTCCAGCACTACTGCTACACCAAGGGAGTGACGCGTCACACCTCGTACACCTGTATCTGTGCTAGCAGCATCACTATGGTCAAATAATTTTGAGACACTGCCTATTACACTGCTAACCATGCTGTGGCCTTTTGGTATTAAAGGCCATGTGTAGTAAGTACTTCCTGCAGATTAGTGGTAAATGGATACAAGCCATTTCCTGTTTAAATTAAGAGCTTGAACAATGAGGACCTGATCATAGTATCGCGGTGATTATTTAAAGAGGCACTGTGTCTGAGTTTTGTATTTAATAGATTGGAATTCCTTTCATGCTATATTGCAGTTTTTCATAGTTGAACTATTTATAACTTTTCAATTCACATAATGTGTTATTGTTCAACAACAGGGGACATAATTCACATTCACATTCATGAATGGAGACATGGTTAGAAGCTTTCAGTAGTTTTGAACTTCCAGCTGTTTTTAGATGCAAGCACCTCCTAGAACTGACAGGTAACTCCCTCACAAACTCTACTTATTCTCCTGTTGCACCCTTGTTGTTATGCTCTTTGTGCAAATGGAATTGTTACTGTTCTCTTGTGTTCTTTAGTGTTTTTGCTGTTTATATGTTTCTTGTACTATGACAAATTAAAAAACACTTAGGATACAAACCCAAAACACTTTGAAAAAAACATTTGACTGAATCAGTTCTGCTGTTTTGTCGCCTGCAGTCTGTTCGACATGGATGGAGAATACAACTGCTACTCCTCAGACATCATCTGCTCCTTCCCAGCCAACAGCAAGTTTACTCCAGACCAGAGGGCCATCTATGAGGCCGTCCTCAAATCCTCTTACACTGTCATGGCTGCCATCAAACCAGGTTATTATATTGTAGTTAGTTTAAATATTGAGTACACATACAAAAAGTAAAGTAAGGAAAAGTACTTAAAATGTAATCTTCTGCCATCAAAAAAATAAGACCAGCACGGAGTTAACGCTAATTAAATGTTTTACATTGAAAATCTTGTGTGTGACTCAGGCAGAACGTTGGCTAATTCTACAGAAATAAAAGCATGTTTTGTTTTGTAGAAAAAAGGGTTGTTGAAAGTTTTCATGTCGGCCTTGGACTACGATGATGTGATTTATAGACATGCGTCATCTTCAACTCTTAAATCCCTGGACTCAGTCCTATCACTCATGTCTATGGTCACATCATTGTATTACAGTATACTAGTGTTTGGGTGGTCTTCTCTCCAAGAGAGACGTGGTACTCACTGGTATTTCTTCACATATAAGGTTCTTGTGGGAAAACTACCTTCTTACTATACAGAACTTCTCTCGTACTCAGAGGGACATTACCAGACTAGCTCCGCTGACTAGTTCAACAAGCTCGCTCTGAACTTAGAAAACTGCTTTTAACTTTAGTGCACCTGACTCCTCAAACAAATGACAGCACTTCCTTAAAATCAACTCATTTCTACTTGTAATTGCTTAACATAATTGTACTTTCTTTTGCATCCTTGGTGTCCCAATTTATTTCTCAAATAATTTTTCCAATTTAGAAAGTTTGTGTCTTTCTATTTTTCTTTCTTTAATGATGTTACTTCTTTTCTGTTTTTTTGTCTTTGAGATTTGAGGGCCGCACCTCAATGATCTCCCAAGTATAAATAAAGGTTAATCAAAACAAAACTGCTTGTGTTAAAGGTGTGAAGTGGACCGACATGCACCGCATGGCCGACCGAGTTCACCTGGAGGAGCTTCACGATCCTGAATGTAAGCGTGGAGGACATGTTGAATGGCCACATGGGCTCTGTCTTCATGTCCCACGGCCTGGGACACCTGCTGGGCATTGATGTGGCAGAATACCCTGAGGTGAGAAGTTAGAGACTCAGAGTGCAAGTATTTTTATGGTAATCTGCTAAAGAAACTGATTCAGGTTCATAATTGTATTTTGAGGTTGCACCAGAATAGGTTTACATGGTTTCATTTGTGTTTGTGTTTGGGTCTTTAGCTACAGAGTGAGACATCTCACTTCTATACTATCTTTGTTGGGAGTTGCACATGTCCAGTAGCTAGGTAAGATCACATCAGGTACGGAGCCCGCCTGGGGTCAGCGGAGGATTCATAATCCGTGCGCATCCATGCCTTCTGGAAAAAAGACATTTCATTTTTTTTTTATTAATTCTTATATGTTCATTTTTGTAAACATTGACTCACAAATACATGCTGTGAAACGAAATTAGATAAACATTTTAATTTGCAACTGTGTGCAGAAGAGTTTTGATGGTTTATTTAGTTGGTATTATTTACAAATTAGTACATCGGACCAGAGACTTTCTGTGAACCAGAAGAGTCATCTTGTCTCATGTTAAATCAACATGGCTCTGACCCAGCTGTTGAACAGCATAAATAGTTGCAACCATTTCTGTAGAATACAGTTATTAATCATTTTTCATTGAAGAATGACAGTGGCCCCTGGTGGACAATACTTGCAAGTGTGTATTTTACCTTAAACCCATCTTTCTTGCCTTAACATTTTTCTGTTGTATGTTTTATTTTAACATTCATCTTTCTATTGCATCCTTATTATTCCTAATTTATTCTTAAAGTCATTTCTCCAATTCAGAAAGTTTTCCCATTTTTCTTATGATAGTCTTCTTTTCTGGGTTGTTTTGTTGTCTTGTTGTCATTGTAAATGAGGGCTGGCCCTCAATGATTCCTCAAGTATAAAGAAAGGTTGAATGAATGAATGTTTTGTAACAACTTCAGACATCTGACAACTGTTCATTTTAACAATGCAGACATAATTACCCAAACACAAAGCACATCACCATCTATGCCAGTTCAGCCTTTGACAATATTGTAACATGTAATTATGAAATTGGTGCTCAGTAGTTAAAAAAAAAAAAAGTGGTTTAGTTTATTTTTTATAATCCAATTTGTTCCTCTTTCCTAACCTTTGGCCCTTGTACGTACATAGTATTCTGTTATTTTCCTCCCAAGCACTAGAACCAAACCGCTGATCCATGAGAACTCAGTGTATTATTACACAGTATGACTCAATTGTGCAATTGATTCAATCTGAGTGGAATCACTATTCTAAATATGCCACTGATAGCCTGACTGAACATTCAAGAATATAAAGAATAAGATACCAGAACCGTTGAGAATATATTTTTAAATTCTAAGTGGTCAAAGAAATACAACACACTCACTGTTACCAGTCGTTTACGTTGCAGAATACTTTTCTTGTTGGATTCTGGAAATGATACCTTCATTGTTGGCATTGTTTTACATCTCTCACACACACACTCACACACACTCACACACACTCACCACACACCCCACACACCAACACCCACACACACACACCCCACCCACACACAACACCCACACACACACACACACACACACACACACACACACACACACACACACACACACACACACACACACACACACACACACACACACACACACACACACACACACACACACACACACACACACACACACACACACACACACACACACACACACACACACGTTGAATTAAGATGAGACAAGATGAAGTTTGTGGTTCAATGTACTAATTTTTATTAAAGTGTCTTCCTGTACTGAAAAACTACACGTTCAAAATACCAACTACATGAACAAAAACAAAACTCATTGGCACACAGTTGGAAATTAAAATGGTTTATTTAAGTTAATTTCTCAGCATTTGTTTGTCAAGCATTGTTTACAAAAAGGAACATATAAGAAAAAGAATTATTTAAAAATGAAATGTCTTTTTCCCCAGAGGCACATAAATTAACACTTTTAAGGTATTAATGTTGTCACTTGAAGTGAAACAATGTAAATTTTATAAAAATGTTGTGTATGAAACATTTCATTTTTTTTTGGTTACGTGTTAATTCAACTGCTTAATACAAATCTTGATTGTGTATCTGTTGTATAAATGAGAAATCAGAGAGAGAGAAAGTAATAACTTTTTCATTGTTGTTGATCTGCAGTAATCAATGACATTGCAGCGTTGAGTTATTTATCGTGGGCAACCGATCAGCATTTGTCACTGCTGGCGACGGGGCTGAAGGGTTTTCCAGTGTCGGCCATGAAAGCTTCGATCTCCTCCACAGTGCGAGGGACGCAGGTCAGCAGCTCTATACCGTCTGCTGTCACGGCGATGTCGTCTTCAATCCGAACCTGCACACAGCAATGACACAGCAGTCAAACACGGTAGAATTAAAAGGAGGACACTGCCCATGAGAATTTATATGTTGAATCTGAGCTGGATCAGTCACTGAAAAATCTGCATTGACATAGTTTTTAACGGAACATTGGCCTTGACTACCATTTAGTTAAGGGTGAACATATCACAGTCCTCATTTATAATAATTTGCCAATTTAGTGGCTGAGATCAGACACAGTAAGTCCAACAGAACGGTTAAATAAAGACAGATTGTAGACAAATCCACAGTTTTACCATTTTATCTAAACTACTTATTTCAAAGTGAACATTAATAGTTATGACCTAAAGATCTAACAGTCCTGTTAGGGAAACCTCGCGAGCAGACTTACCCCGCCAAAGCCGCGAAAGCGAGCCAGCACTTGGTTGTTGATGAAGCAGCTCTGGGCGGGGTTGGCCAGGGCCTGGTCCAGCAGGTGGTTGATGAAGTATATGCCGGGCTCCACGGTGAGGACCATCCTCTCCTGCACCAGGCGGCCCATCCGAAGACTCTTCAGTCCAGGCTCATCAACACGTTCCACCCCCTGGACAACAATACAGTTCGTTAAAACCACAGCTACACAGTTATAACTGTAAAAATACTGTAAGACATCTGCAGCTCAGACTAAATGGAGGTTGCTACCTAAACACAGACACTGCTACAGGAAACATTTTTTAAGTGTTACAACTATTTTTTTTTGTGAATGAGTTCTTTAAACTGTTTCTCTGGCAGATTACCATAAAAAGATTTTTTATTGTCAGAGTTACAGAGTCCGCTGCCAAATGCAGTGAGCCCTGCTTCCCAGTACTACACACACACACACACTGACACCTTCTCAGCCCTTCCACTGGAGCTTCTGTCAGTTGTCAGAAGTGCGTAACTGTACCCAATCCTTCACCACATCCTGACACCGATTGTTCAGAGTTCAGACAACATTTTTACCTTCCTCTCTCTCCTGCCCTCATCTTGAACTTGTTCCTGCAGATTGGCCTCTTTTTCTTGTGCTCTCACTTCTCTGTGGAGGGTTTCTCCATTATTCATGACACATCAATATCGGAGTTACAGGAATGCGTTTTCTTCTGTTTGGAGACTTTGACTGTTACTAGCACTTAACGGTTGGTTGTGATGTGGGTCATCAGAATGTAAAAAGTAAAACATTTTTAACCTATTTTCCTATGTGTCTAAGTGACTAAGGGAAAAAAAACATCTTTGACAATTGTCCAGTATTAAGCACGATTGCTGCAGTCGGCAGTTAGCAAAACAAGCTATAATTTACGTCCAAAAAAGTTCTTGTTTTACCATTGACATGCTCAGAGTAATTTAAACATAAAAACATTCCTAAAATTGCCATAGCTAAACCCATCAGACTCCATGTAAATAAACAGTAATTTTTGGCATTGTAAAATACACTATATTCAAAGTCGATTTTCCACTATTACAACAATCACCACCCTAGGTTTGGTTGAAATTAGTCCACATCGACGACATTTCAGTTATAGATCAGGTGCCGCCGGATGTTCCAGTAAGATTTCACTCATTTATGCTGGATAGCCGTTGCCTTGGGCTTCCTTTGTGTTGGCATTTTAAACTCCGCTCACATTTATGAGGACTATGGTTAACTGCTCCTCAGATCTCTGTAGGGTAAATCCAGACAGCAAGCTAGACTTTCTGTCCGGTCTGAGTTTTCTGTTGCATTTAAATGTGCACATGTTCCACCAAAACAAGTTGTTCCCCGAGGCTGTTTTGCAGAAACACCGCTGCTGCGTCTGGTGCCACCCAAGACCGTTTGTAAAATAGGATTTACAGGGCTCCTTTCCATAATGGTGTCAGACACCTATAATAACAATATGAGCCTGTCAGTGGCAAAAGCAGCACTTTTAGTGGACAAACTTTACGATGCACATTTGGCCAATAGGATTACCGGTAGATTGCAGAAGTTACCCTTAAGTTTTCCTGTTCTCACCTCAGGGTATCCTCCCACATCGTGTACATCGATGCCCAGCAGGTGTCCCAGGCCGTGGGGCATGAAGACAGAGCCCATGTGGACCTTCAACATGTCCTCCACGTTGCCATTCAGGATGCCGATCTTCACAAGCTCCTCCAGGTGAACCCGGTCAGCCATGCGGTGCATGTCGGTCCACTTCACACCTTCGACACAAGCAGTTTTGTTAATGAAGAAAAGAAGTTTCTTTAACCTCAACTTTAAATTTAAGTATGGATGTTGATATTTTTTGAAGTGTACTCAATATTTAAAACTGACTAAAAGACAACCTGGTTTGATGGCAGCCATGACAGTGCGAGAGGATTTGAGGACGGCCTCATAGATGGCCCTCTGGTCTGGAGTAAACTTGCCGTTGGCTGGGAAGGAGCAGGTGATGTCTGAGGAGTAGCAGTAGTACTCTCCACCCATGTCGAACAGACTGCAGGCGACAAAACAGCAGAACGATTTCAGTCAAATGTTTTTTTTCAAAGTGCTTTGGGTTTCTGTCCTAAGTGAGTTTGAGTTGTTTATAATGCAACATAGATACACAGATAGCAAAAACACTAAAGTACACAACAGAAATAGAACAGTTACAATGCCTATGCTTAGTGGCACTTCAACAAACGGGAGAATATGTAGAGTTTGTGAGGGAGTTACCTCCCAGTTCCAGGAGGTGCGTGCATCTCAAAACAGCTGGAAGTTCAAAAGTGCTGAAAGCTACTCACCACATGTCTCCACCAGTAATTGTCTTGTCGTTCGGTGCACCAGCATGTCCGTAGTGGAGAGTGGAGGAATTATTGCCCCTGTTAAACAAAAACACAATATGTAAATTGAAAAGACATGAATAGTTAATAAATAAATACAGTACAAGTACAATAATTCCATTATATGTGAGTTATATAAAGCAACCATGAAAACTAAATTAAATACTGCACTGCAATACAGCATCAAAGGAATCCCAATCTATTAAATAGAAAACTCAGACAGGGCCTCTTTAAGGAATCACTGTGATACTACAATCAGGTCCTCACTGTTCATGTTCTTAATTTGAAAAGGAAATAGCTTGTATCCATTTACCACTAATCTGCAGGAAGTACTTACCACGCATGACCTTAATACAAAAGGCCACGGCATGATAAGCGGCAGTGCCTTGAAATTTTTTAACCATAATGATGTTGCTAGCTGACAGTAACCCTGCAACAAAGAGGAAATTGATGTTGCACTCTGTTTGCAGGCATGGCTTGGTTTGGCCAATAAGACTCCTTGGATACTGCAGGGTTCCCAATCTCTGCTTTGTTTACATGACATTTACACGTGTGACACGCATGACATTTACAAGCATCATTGTCTGATTTTCAGGTAAAAATGATGCCTTACGTTCCACAGATACAGGTGTACGAGGTGTGACGCATCCCTCCCTTGGTGTAGCAGTAGTGCTGGAACAGGCTGCAAAGAAGAAAAAAAGAAGCAGTCCTTCAGAGCAAAACCCCAGTGAGAAAAAGGAAACTAAATACTTTCAGCACAGCAGAGATCACAGAAAACAGTAATTTGTTGAAGGACATTCCCAGCCCATTTTCTGACTCCATGCTCTTTGAGAATTTATTCAGCACTCTGTCTTTAATCATCTCACGTTCACGCACATCAAACACTTGTATGGATCTGGACAGCATCGCAAAGCTGTGTATGATGAATAGAGAGAAGTATGTTTCCTGGTGCACACAGTAAAGCTGCACAGCTTGACTGCAACGGCTTACATGAGGAGAGAACTCAAAACACTGCCAAAATTTATCACACTACTTCCACAATGAGATCAACATTGTTGTTAATTTAATGAACATTGGAGATTTATTAAAGCTTTAGTGCGGAACTTTTTGATATTAATGAACGTCCGTTACATTCAAGTCATTGCCAAATGAGTCTCAGCTCCACACAACTCTCTCTGTATTTCTAAGTACGGCTATGTTCAGAAGATTGTGGCATCCGGTGACTTTCCCGCGCTTAAGTTAAGATAATTACCTCTTCTGAAGAGTCCTTAATGTTTTTTTTTAATCCTCCGTGTCCTCCTTGGCTATTAGTAACTGCGTGGTGGAGGGGTGGGGGTGCGAGCGGGATCCAGGACAGCTTGTATCACGTGGATGTATCATGTATACGCTCCAACAGTGTTGTTATCGTCGTCATTACTTAGAATTAGGCCTGCACAATTAATTGTTAGTAATACAATTTTTAAACTTTAGACAGGTGCTGTAGCGCCACCTCAAATACAATGAGCGTGACGGATGGCTGCTCTGGTGCCAAAGGATTTAAAAAAAAGACAGCTAAATATCTTATTAAATATACAAACAAAACTTACTAAATTACCATTCTCATCACGCAGTTTGTTTTGCTCCCAGCTTGACTTTAAAAAGCTACACGCAGCCAATTATGGGTTAGTTTCTCAGTTGAACAGTGTTTTTGGAGAATAAGAAATTCTAATTCCTTTCACTGTGACCAATACTTCCAATACGACGAAAACTAAGGTTGAATCTAGATTGATCTTCCATTTGACCATTATCCTGCTCCTGTAATAATCTGTCTGGTATTTCACAGGCTTTACTCATAAGCATACAGTAAGGGCAAAGCCAGTCTACGTCTCACACCCTATTACGCCCTTTTGTACCGAATTTGGTTGCAGTTCCACCAGAGTTACACTGGGGGTGATCACAGGCTAGTGCAAAACAGATGGTACTCTATAGAGCTAGACAGCTAAATTTGTCTCTTTCGCCATTGAGAAATCTCAGATTTGATTGCAGTTTTTGCAAGTTCAACATTGATTATTGGTCCAAAGTTGAATGAACGAGTACTTGTGTCCTTTTGATTTCTTACAGGTTGAGTCGTTCTTGCCCATAACACGCTAGCATTCTGCTTATGAATGCTAATTGGTCAGTAACTGACTGATTACAACCAGAGATCCCGCTTGATAACATCCAAAGCGGTGCCAGAATGTCTGAGTGAATATTTCGGCGTCTTTAAAATATTATCAAACCTCTTTCTAGCACGTGTTTACAGGGAGAGCGCAACCTGTCAGCTGTGTTGTCGATGCCTCGAGAGAACAAAGGAAGGGACTCAGAGCTTGTGGTAAAGCAATATCTCTGGCAGTACGATGTGTATGATGTCATTGACATTTTTAAAAGGCTTTTTAGAACAAAAAAGCGACTTAAAAAAATAAAATCAAACTCCCAGCAGTGTGTATTTTCTTAGCCCAACCTTCCGAATGCATTCAAATTACTAGACAAAAAAATTATATCCTGAGAAAAGTCAAAATTTTGAGGGGTATAGTTCTATAGAGTCCCATTCATTCTGCACTCGCCTCCGATCACCCCCAGTGGAACTCTGGTGGAACTGCAACCAGTGATTTAATGAGTACTGAGACCGTATCAGCATACTGTCTATGCAAATGAAAGTGACAGGAGCAGAGTTGCCATAAAGTTAATTGAAAATAAAATATGGGCTGGTTTAATCCCCACATATACTGTAAATATTACCATAGCTATAAAAGGAGTAGAAAGACATGGGCCTAACATGTCTGGCATGAACAAAGACGATCCGTTGACAAAGTGCACCACTTACCTCTCCATTTCATATTCTTTCTGTCCAGGTTTCACATGCTTCATGATCTACAGAGAAAAAGTGAGATTGCATGTGATTCAGATAAAACCGTTGCTGACTCTTTTGAAATTAATCTCAATCACGAAGCAAAGTAATTATAGTCGTTGGTGTGTAGCTGATTGGTGGCTCAAAACGCTTGACCCTCTGTACTTGGTACACCCAAAGTTCCTCCATGATATGGCATATAACACTTTTTAATGTAGATTCATTATTTGCCGTTTTACACAAAGTAGTCATAAAGAGTCAGTGAGAGTGTAGCCTATAGCACATAAGAGGACATATTCTGTTTTTTTACTGCACACCTACAAAGAAAGTTATAGCTGAAAATCTGCCAGATAGCATGCCTTTGGGGACTGATGGGTAAAGAAAATACCTCTAAAAACGACCACTGATCAAACTCATAACAATGAGGAAAGAGAAAGAAAGCCATATTGAACGCCCATGGTGAGTGACTTCAGAGGACAGATAACATTGAGAGGTTAACTGTTCCTCAACCCCTGAAGAGGTTATTCATGGTGTTTAAGTGAAATCCTGTGCAGAAGTAAAATATTGCTTTAATGGGAGAGCTTATTGGTCAAAGGCTATCTCTGTTAACGGCTGGCCTCTGAGCTACTGGAAGAAGTTAAAATCGATAGCGTTTAAACAGTTTATAGCCTTAGAGGATCCTGACATCTTGGATCCGTTGGGCGGGTTTTAAACTCAATAAGCTGCTTGATACTTCCATACTTTGGCCCTTTATCTTTATGCTCTGAACATGTCTTTTCCTTCTGTTCCTTTCTTTTATTGTGTGAAAACTTGAAACTTACCAATTTGAGCACCCTTGCAGATGCACTGTCTGTCCGAGAAGTATCTTACCATTTTATGGGCTTCACTGGAAATCCTGTTGGTGTAGCGCAGGACTTCCAGCTCCATATCAGTCTTAATCAGACGGCTGCAGACACAAGAAGTTCTGATCGGTATGCTGATAGTTTATCAAATGTACAGCAAACAAATATATACAGAATTCAACTCTGACATTGAGCTGAAGGAAGAAATCCATCTTTTTTTATATACACTGCTAATACAGTGACTGATGTAGAGAACAACTGTCGAGCAGATGGTCCTCCATCTTTCCCAGGAACATTGTATAGAAATGAGACCTTTGTCGTTTCTTGAAATTCCAGTGGGAAACTGCTATAATCTACTTTTGCAGGTCTGCTGAAAATGTTTCAAACCTCAATAAAAATGTATTACAGTCTGTGATTTAAACCAAAGTACTATATTAGAACTGAAGCCTCGTTGCCTGGTGATCTCACAATTTCTCATTCATTTGTGTTAGGAAATCAGTAGCTGCACTTTGGGTGGCTTGATACAGGAGAGTTTTCTACAATAATATTACCGGAGAAATAGCACAAGGCGTGGTTACACTAATGCAAGTTTAAAAAAAAAAAATCCCATTAAAGAGAGCAATGTGAGCTCCTCAGAGAAAAGGAAGCAGAGGGGTTCAATCAAGTCTTCTCCCAGGAGGTGTGCCTGAACTCATTCCTCTATTTCAGAAAATGTCAATTCATCTGAAGGGTGGCAATCTTCAATGCCAAGGACGACCAGGCAAGCACGAAGTCCATCATCGTGCGGACTGGCTTCTCACTCTGCAAGGGAAAAAACAAGCCCAAGACAGGCTCCGGTTCCTGATTACAGGCACACAATTACCTGACTGGGCAGCTGCAGGTTTGTCAGTTAAAAGAAAAATCTGTCTGAAGAAATGTTTAGGTAATTAAGGAAGAGTTGCCAGTACAGTCTCAATACTCATCTTGATTAGGCTTTCGGAATACTATTATAACATGTATTTTAATACTTACCATTCCACAATGAGGGTGTAAAAGGGTGTGTTTTCACTTGGAAGCTGATAAAAAAAGGAACAAGAAATGAACATTATGAACATAAATGAAGCTTGGGCCAAAGTTCATTGACGAGGATCTCTTCCTCAAGTTCTGCCTTTATTCTTCATGAGTACATGTCTGTATTTCTTCTCAGTCACTTCCTTTCCATCGCTGTCAAAATCCCTGCATTACCAATACCGACATCACCATACTTGACCAATGACCTTTTGACCGTGTTTCTCAAGCCAATCACTTCCAAGAAGCTTTTCTTTAAATGCGTAGTTGTTCAGACTACTAACCCCCTCCTCCCCATCACCACCATCACTCCCAGAAAGATTCCATCAGACATCCTACCCCTAAGGGAGGAGCTTCATCGATGGAGTCTTATTAACTAAATCTGAATTAACATTTTTATACACTTCACATCAAATGCAATTTAATGCAAATTATTCTAATAACTTTAAAATAAGTATACAAGACTCCTTTTTATTAAAGCGGTCAAGGTCAGAGTGTAGAATAAAAAAGGGGTGTAATGTATGGGGTTTAAAAAAACCACACAGTAACAGTAAAATTGATAACAAACAGAAGCAAGATGCTTTGCTAAATTCAGTTATAATTGAATTTGGTTAATTAGCAAAAATGTGTATGCATGACAGTCTGTATCCTTGGTTATAAAACCAAAACAAAGAACAAAACCCTCCCAATCAAAGTATCATTATGCCCATGCAAAGTGGTGCCAATTAAACATACGACTAATTCCTTCAAAGGAGGCTTCACGGCAGATGCTCCACTATCAGTATTCTGACCTGCTGGTGGAGAAAAACACAAAAACAAAAGAAACACCACCAAGTGCATACAACAGGACATTCAACTGGTTATCAGCGCCAATGACTATTCTAATGACAGATGGACAATCATCATAGAATTGGTTGAAGGAGTTTAGATGTATTTCTCCCACTGCACTTTGTAAGCAGTTGGTAAATTTAATAAATCAGGTTTTTAAAAGTGGACAATGTTTAAAATTCAGATATTCTGAATAGACAGCATATATTCTGTGGCAACATTTAACAGCTTACACACAGACAAAATTAAAAGGATATTTTTTATGTTTAATATGACGAGTGAAGTGGCAGCTAGCATCAGGAAGGGTGAGGCAGATGAGCTGGGACCTTTCACAGAATACCACGCTTAAAGGTGGTTCAGTAAACTACTCCCACATGAAGAATTCAGATGTCATAATAAATGCATATATCAGGTAATCCGGTAGGAATGAGGGATGCACTATTGTAACTGCACTCTACGATACGGAGAAACCAACAGCATAACAGTGTTAGGAGCACTGCTGGTGTCAGGTGGACAGGACATCAACAATCTGCAAGGAAGCAGACATGGGTTAATTAGAAGACTGAGACACACACACACACACACACACACACACACACACACACACACACACACACACACACACAACACCCACACACACACACACACACACACACACACACACACACACACACACACACACAGCAGAGACACGTTTCCTTCTGCTCTCAGTCTGCAGAATAAAGGTCACTCTGGCTGACGTCGCCGTGGCTACGTGGTCTCTCTGGTACTCAGCAGCACGCTGAATGACAAACCTCAAGCGACTTTATAACTCCTCTACCAACAGCCTAAATGTCAGATAACAGTTACCTGATTCAGTGCTCAGAGACACTGGGGATATTTGAGCATTGTTAGTAGAATTAATACCACTAAAAGTGACTTCCCTAAAATATTCACAGCAGAAAAAGCCCTCCCAAACACCTAAAATCCTCATTACGAGACATTGGAAAAATTGCTCTCATGCTTAAAAAGTTGTATACGCTATCATTGTCAGTTAAACAGCGATTCAATGAGTCAATGATTAGCTGCAATAATTAATTCAACCTGTAAAAAACAAGAGATTGCCACAACCTTTTTTATCAGTAATAAATCTGACTTTTCATTTCCATTTGAAAGAAAATATCTCACTAGAAGACATTTGAGTTTTAAATGAATTTAATGCATGAATAAAATGTCTGTGTGCAGTAGTTGTAAGACGCTTGAGTAAAACACATTTGTCAGTCTGGTTTAGTCAGACAGAAGAACTCTAAGGATTGCAAAGCAATGAGGACTTTCCTGAAATATAACAAAAAACAATATGAACACTCCTGTGGGGGGTGTTTTTAAATTAAAAGAGCTTATTTACAGCCAAACAAATAGGTTTAAGAAGGCAAATGTGACTCACTGCAGTAACATAGAATTGTCTTAAAATATCATCACAGATCCAAAAAATATAAAGAAAATTTGCCAACAATAACTAAAGTAAACACAAGCCAGATACTTAAAAAATAAATAAATGAAAAAACACATTCATTCACATTTTGTTCTCCCCAAACTGCTTCATTCAACAATCTAAGGAGAGATGTTTGGATGTTAAGCAAGGCATATCTGATAAAAGAGTGTGTGTCCAACAACACCTTCCATGTTATATAAAAACTGCTCCGATCAAAAATAAATATTGTTCTCTTTTTCTGTAAGCAGCATTATTAATGGAACACAGGCGACTGTTGTGTTGGTCTGAGGAGATGACAGTATTATTTAAACAAATGCAGAGGCAGTTATTATATGATTTAATGGTTTCTAATAATACACTCCAGTGTTGAGAGCTGCTATAGCTACATTGAAGACTTGGCTGTTAATTGCAGTGATAATTGGCATCCTAACCTGTGACTCGGAAATCTAACACCTGCAGGCAGGTGCAGAGATGTAAAAATAGGATGAGGCATCAAAAGGTTACTGTGCAAGTATAGAAATTAGTATTAAATTAAATGGGATCATCTCATACGCCAGTGAAAGCTGTTATATTTTAGTCTGATTTTATTATTTTGATACGTCAACAGGCACACCTCCAAAATAGCTCTCAAGCTGTCAAGGCTGTGAATCTGCTGTCAACACCGATACACATGACCAACTTTTCCCAAAATAAGCAATTACAGACAGTCTGAACAGGACTGTATTGTTTAAACTAGACTGAAATCAAGCTGTGGGTTTAAAAATAAAATCAAATGACAAAAATCCCCAGAGAATTCTGGTGGTGGATCTTTGTGCACAAATTAGTTATCAATATGTTAATAGCCTATGATGTCATGAACTGCATTCTGTGTACTAAAAATATATGCAATGACACTTTCTACTAGAAGGTCCTAGTACAGAATTAATATTGGGTCAACTATCTGGCGCCACCGATAGCTTTGCCAGGAGGTTCAAATGAGAGAACAACAATTTTCACCTTTAAAAAAAACAGTCTACGGTGGCACTAATGTCCTTTGTGGTAACTATATGAAAGGTGAGGGAACATCAAGGCTCAGTTACTGCACAGAAATCCATTTATACACACAAACACAGACACACACACACACACTTACATCACAGGCGTATTGCACCTCATCAACAGCATACTTCGCCTTGAAGTGCTCTTTAGGAAAGATCCTGTCAACAGATGCAAAAGAACAGTATGGTCAACCAACACAAAGACTTACACTCATTAGACATTTTAAGAAGTTAATCTCTACAAACATAACAGACGGGTTATGTTACAGTTCTGCCAGACACTAGCAGAACTGAAGTAGGACAACAGATTAAAAAGGGAGAGAGCAAAGCTAATGGACCCGGTAGAGTTAAAGGTTGATCATGTCACTCCTAAATTTGGAAAAGGATCTCTTTTATACATGTCAGATGACAAAAGATGCTTTGGAGGTTTATAGATCAGGGAAGTGCAAACATGTGACATGGTCAAGAGTCAGGAACAGGCTCTATTAAAATCATTATGTCCCATGGTTTCTCTGGTTTATTACCATACACACAAGCACTAGGGAGTCTGCAACACTTCTTATAATCCACATCCTGTTCTCATGAACTTAACCTAGCACAGCAATCAGTGTTGTCAAGTTTTTGAAGAAAGCAGCAACATGTGTTAAATAGTCTTCATCAGTGAGTTTAAGCCAATTTCAAAGTAGTAAGACGATTAATAATTTTAAAAATGAGTAATTAATAAAAAAAATATGAATAGATGCAACTTGTTTGAGCAATTTAGTCTTCAGTTCCTACGCATGTGTAGCCTGTGAACTTGAATCACCGCAGCAGGCTTTGGTATCAGTATCGTCTAACATGTCTGACAAAAGTCTACATCTTAAATGCTTCTTGGTGGCGTTTACAATAAATTAAAAAATATATACAAACACTCCTATAAAAACATGTTTATACTGGGTGTAAAAGATGTAACTGTAGCACATGACTTTGTCAACCCTTTCTTCAAGTTACAGCTCATAGCTGCAGACCCGCTGGTGATGACTGTTGGCCATGTACACCGCTCTTTGAAGATTAGTGTGACTTACTCTCCCATCCAAGTAGCATAGCTTTCAGGCAGTTTGGGAACAAAAAGGATGGATTTCCCTGAGTCCACATCAATGGCGCCATAACAGTCAGGCTCAGTTACTCCAAAAGCCCAGTGGAAGAAAGACTCCTGCAGAATTGAAAGAATCAGCCAGAACATTAGTGAGGGAGATTATAACGGTCAGCTAGAAGAGAAGGTTACTTCCAGTCAGATTACATTACAAAATGTCCTTGCTAAGACCAGTTCACAGAGGTGAATACAGAGCTCAACAATGAAACAAACGTTCAATGTGCTCTTTGATTTTTGTCAAAATCCAATTAAAGTCACAAGCTTAGATGAGAGTGTTGGAAAAAAATTAGATCATGAACACAAGTGATTTCTCTGCAGAGTGGCTGGCCTACATATTTTTGACAGAACGAGAAGATGAACATTGCTAGAGAAGCCAAGAACTGAACTTCACTCCAGGCAGCACGGTGGCTCAGAAGTTAGCACTTCTGCCTCACAGCAAAAGGTCCTGGGTTCAAATCCAGCTTGTTCCGGGTCGGCCTGTGTGGAGTTTGTATGTTCTCCCCGTGTTTGTGTGGGTTTCCTTTGGGTGCTCCAGTTTCTTCCCACCATGAAAACATGCATACTAGCACTACAGTTGAAAATTAGCTGACTGACTAACACTGCCACATTTACAGAAATGTTGATTAATGTGCATTGTCCTAATAAAATAAATAGATCTAATTTGCAAGTAGCCAGGTGAGGTTTTTGTTGCACCTTGATAGAATATCTTTCGGGAGAGGGGATTGACACAGGATATACCGAGGGACTTAAACTCACTGCTGGCTCGGGGATCATAGATGGATAAATGCATGCAATACCTTGCCCCCTCCTCGGCCTTAGTTTAGCCAACTAGAGAATACTTACCTGTCTGAAAAGGACGTCTGTGTCTGTGCAGTACCTCTGCTTCTGCTCTCCACCCTGCAGCACCACCACCGACTGTCTGACCACTCCGTCTTTGGCTTTCAGTCCATTGCACAGCCGTCGACGGTTCTCAGCAAACAGAGCAGCAGACACCCTCAGGGTGTCTTTACCCAGCCAGTAGACAGGTCTGAGAGGACAGGGAGACAGAAGATAGGATGGCGTACTGGTTAGAGAGACTGGCTCAACTGAAGGACACTGGATCAAGATTAGAATTGTCATAAATTGAACACGCCTAAATACGGGAATAACTTATTTTTTCCCCACCCTGTCCCCACCTTCACTCAACTCTTTTTCTGATGTCGTAATGCTAACATGCATTTCTTTTCAATAATCTGCCTATCTTTCCCTGAAAATTTTTAATCATAGCTTAGATAGGAAACTCTATGAGCAATTATCTACATCTTACATCTTATACAGAAAAAATGTTTATTTACTGAGCAAAGAGAGGGGATCAGTTGTGTTTTCAGTTCTCTCTGGAGGTAATCCTCAGGATTTGGTCAGTACATTTCAGCCTGAGGAGGTGGGTGAACCAGAGTGCAGCCTGTCTTCAGAAAGAGTTAAGATATAGATATAGACAGACATTGTTGTGATTGATAGGTCTTGGTTCTAAATCTCTGTCCCTGGCCATGGCTTTGGTGATAAGATAACCAACATTAGGTAGCTGATTCAGCCTGGAATATACCAAAGGTCAATTCCTAACCTCAGATTTTTTTATGGCTCAACACATTTTTTTATCATTCACTGCTGGCTGAGTAAACAGGTGTAACTGTATCGGTTAGGGTTGGGGGGAAAGGGAGAAAAAAATAAATAAATAAATAAAAAAATCGATACAGCATAGTTTTGCCACCGAATATATCGCGATTCTATGCTGTATCGATTTTTTTTTTCTCCCTTTCCCCCCAACCCTAACCAATAAAGTTACACCTGTTTACTCAGCCAGCAGTGAATGATAAAAAAAAATGTTGAGCCATAAAAAACTATGAGGTTAGGAATTGACCTTTGGTACATTCCAGGCTGAATCGATACAGCATAGTATCGCGATATATTCGGTGGCAATACTGTATCGATACACAGGCACTTAGTATCAATCTTTTATTATACATGTGTTGGTCATTTTGTCTGCTTGACAATCCCATTTTGCAGCAATAAAATTGAAGTGATATGAACAAACAGAGAAATGTGTCTTTTTAGATGAAACAGATGTTGACAAAGTTTCCTTTTGGGGCCATCATTTGAAATTGGGAAAAATTTGAAGTTGGAATAAAGGTAATAAATTACAATATATCGCAGAATATTGCAATATGTTTAAAATCCCAATAATATTGTATCGTGGCATAAGTATCGTGATGATATCGTATCGGGAGGTGTCTGGTGATTCCCACCCCTAGTATCTGTGAGGACAGATCAGCCTCCGTGAGGTGGTAAATGATGTTTTTATTAAACAGAAGCATGTACTGCACTACAAGCAAACTACCCTGCTGGGTAATTGCCTGGACACACACACACACACACACACACACACACACACACACACACACACACACACACACACACACCCACACACACACCCCTTGTGAATTATTTACATTTCTTTCTAGGGTTGTGTCAGTGAGGTAAATTATGTTCATTTTTGAGGAAAGAGTTTTTGGTGTTGCCATTGATTGACAGTATGTCACAAGGTCTACCTGATTGGTTCCAACCTCTGGCAGAGATCACCTTATTACTGCTGATTGCTGACAACTTTATGATTACCACAGCACATTCTTGTACGGTTTTATCTAATGATAAGGTGTCTGCCAGGGTTGTGTCCTGATCACCAGATGATTAAGTTTCTTCATCACTAGATCATTAGTTAAGGATTGGAGCATACTTCAACAACAGTCTAGGAGAAAACAAAACATAAATATACTTTTGACTTTTAATCCATTACCATTCAAAACGTGTTCTTTTTTTGGTATACTGTTATGTAAAATCTCTCCTCCAATATCAATATTGTAGAACGTTCTGCACTACATCCTTATGAAACTGAACTTTAAAACATTTTGGTTGGTTAAGCGGGGACAGACAGTGAAGTAACAGCACATCTGCTGACAACAGCTTTTTGTCATATCAGACGAGCTCGCGAGTTTAGCAAAGTAACATAATAATACTCATAGTGATATTCATGTTTAGTAACACCTTTATGGCGGTAAAAGCTAACGGACCTCTAAAAGAAATACGTTTTCTAGTCAGAAAGCTCAACTTACTGTGGTCGTGCTGCAGCCATGTTGCTACGCTACTCCAGACTGTAAGACTGAAAGCAGTCACGTGACTTTTGCACGGCTCCGGCGCTGATCAGCTGACGTCTATTGCGCTGCGTTCAAGTCTTGAGGAAATTCCCCCTTCAACAGTGAAGTTTCATTTAGAGGCTTTTGAGGTACTATTGTATCAACTTCAACTCTCGATTACAAAGTGATGTAGTCAATAAGAGAAAACAACATCAAATACATTAAAAATCTATCTATCTATCTATCTATCTATCTATCTATCTATC